>NW_017534919.1:178931-189904 GCF_001853355.1 Bactrocera latifrons
TTTTTTGTCAAGTATCCTTTCACTCGTTTCTTCTCCCAATCCGCCGCAGATTCCAAATAATGTCGATCTGAAGGAAAAATGTCTAACTACCGTTTACTAAATATGTTTAAAGTATTTTAAGCGCTCATCATTCATCTCACTAAAATGCTTCTTTAATAAATCGATTGTTTCTTTGACAGTATAGCCGTCTGGCTGGTACCAAAAGTCATCCACATCAACATCCTCCAATTCCGGCACGAAGAGTCAGTAATCATGGTTATATAGCGCTCCCTATTGATAGTAACATTATCGCCGGCTTCATTTTTGCACTCGCCGAGAGCACCAAAAAGTGATTTTTTGGGTATGCAACCACGTCTAAGGAATAGCTTATGGATTATAATTATACCAAATGAGACAATTTTCTTTATTATTCAACCAAAACTGAGCTTCATCACTAAACAAAACTTTCTTATGAAATTCGACTTCAGTTCTTGCACGAGTTCTACCAGTTGCATTTCGTAAGCTCACAAACCAAGATCCTTCCGCAAAATCTTCTCTAAAATGGATGTGTACAGCTCGAATTGTTGTGCTCAATGGCGGATAAACTCGTTCGACTCTTCTTCGAACTCTGCTCTACAGCAGCAATAGCATCTTTGCTGCGGAGTATACGACGTCATTGATGATGTAGTCCTGCTTCATTGAAAACAACACGTCTAAAACAAACAGCCATCATCATCATAATTATCTAGGCACTAATTCCCTTATACGTAGTGTGAGCCCAAAGTATCGAGACTTTCGTTACACTAGTATAAAGTGCATAATCATGTAAATATTAGTAATTAGGTACACGAAATTATGTGTTTTTGTGTCAGTCAATATTCGAAATTTCAATGCAATTAAGCGCACATGTTTTCCTTGCCGAAAATAGTATTTACTTACTTTTCTATTAGCACATTGTTATACCAAAAGCCAGTCTAAATTTAAACAAAAAATTTTAAAATACTTTGAAACCGATTTGAGGATTATACAAAAATAGGTAACCAGTAAACTCATCAAATACACGAGCATTACATTGTTAAATTCAAAAAATCAATCAATGCTTCTTGTACAGGTCGTATATTGAGTAATAGATGTGGCGTAAAATACTTAGAAAAGCAAACAAAACAAATCTGAAATGTGTAATGAGCAAAGACCAAATATTTCTGCAACTTGGACTGTTGCATTGTTTCCAATGCACAAGAATGAAAACTAATTACGAAACAGTGATTGCACACGTTACGTGCAGCTGCTATAGCAGGAGCAGGAAGGCTGAATTTTAAGTTAGAAAATGTTGCCAACATGCTGTTGTCAGTTAGTGGACAGCTTGACGAGCGGCATATTACGTAGACAAGCAGCATGAGGCACACAAATGACAGTTCAACAAATTTGCAAACTGATGTCTTAACTTACCACGCCACACAGAAAATCCAAGCTTAGACAGTGTGATGAAGCATGAAATTATATAATTCCAGCTTATGAGTGATATGAGGAAGTAGAATGATTGTGATAGTTGGAAAAATAGCACAGAAAGCACAGTGGTTATGAGAAATGTGGCAGAACGGCTCTCAGATTTGTTATGTTTCTGTCATTTCTAATTTCAACTTTAAGCTCGAAACGCTTCTATAAATATTTGTTACAAGTGACTATTGTAATTCAATGTCACCAACAGTAGAGTATATACACTAGTTCTTATATAGTGTTAAAAATATATAATATAAGGGTATTCCTTTTGGTCGTCTAATTTCTTAGAGGGATAACTGTCAAACTGGCTGTCAAACCAGCTGTCAAAGTGAGCATGTATTTTTGACATTTATATACTTTTACAGAATTCCTTGGAACGACTTATAAGTAGTACACCGAAAAAAAATTAAATCGTTTAATAGTATTTCCTATATACCTGTTCTGAGATGACTTACTAACATCATTTTTAACATTGGACCATCTTAAGGGATGAGGTACATTACTTACCTTACGAACACATAAATAAACCTAATTTCCATATTTTGCCTGAGAATAACATTCAAAGAACTCTCCATACTCCTTTTCACAGCAGAAAAAGTCAACTGATATGATTTACATGCCTAAAGCTGTATTGGTCTATACTTTAGTAAATTCGAGGATAAGCTCTACACTGTTTCTTTAGAATATCTATCAGAGTGCAAGCTTTAAATAGTTCCAGAAATTTTATGTATGCATATACATATACAACATGCATTGAAGTTTATATTTAGATGAAGTGTTGATTACTGAAATTTATCAAGAGACTTAAACATATAAATTGAATATCTAAATCACCTCGAAGAGCATAATTTTTTTGAGATTACATTAAGCCAAGATTCTAAGCTCATAAATCATACTTATAAGATTAACTGACTAGTCGAAGAACCTTCTAAATATAAATATAATTTAGCAGCGTGAGGAGCTGAATCGATTTAGTCAAACGCTTGGTCTCTCTGCATATACAGAAACTAGTAAATCAGCTTTTGAGATATCGTTAAAGTTCAAAGTCTTATTTGTATTTACTCGTGAAGGGTATTATAACTTCGGTGCTACCGCCGTTTTGCTTTATAGTCGAGATCAGGTTGGTTATATTGAAAAAAGAGGTGTAAAGTTCAACTGGACGCGTTCAAGAGTACATATAAAGCTGAAATACTGATCACTTCCACGATTTTTTCACATTTTGACATAATAGTTCTCTCTCACCAAAATATAGACACACCTTTAGATATATAGTATATATGTCCCAACAATTAAGCTATCACATTGCACTTACGATATTACCTTACTTAACTATTTTAATGGCGTTGATTGCCGGTCTAGTGTGCGTGAAGAGCGCCACAATAAAAGCGAAAAACCGCAGAGGGTTATCTAGTACCAGTAGTAGTGTAGTGTGCCATGTTAGCTGTATAGCTGTGGCTGTATAATACAGTTGCATGCATAAGTGCGTGCCACCACAATTGCGGGAGTATTGGTTACCGTTGCAAATGCACTTTCCTATTATTTATTCATTTTATACAAATACCTTTAATTTGGTTTGCTGTTGATATCCATCAACATATCTAGTAAACATGTGATAGAAAGCAATCATATACAGATCCATCGTTGCGTATATAAATATATATATTTTCGCATATATTCAAAGCTTTTAATTATTGCATTCAACATGTGGCAACTGATGGATGTGTAAATGGAATTTCAGAGTGGATAGTGTGTGCTTTATTGTCTCATAATTTATACCTCTTTATTGTGTGCTTAATAGCACGCAACGTGGATTGTGTAACTAAAATATATTTAAATGCATACAATATATGAAAATATTTCCATATATATATGTTGGACCCGCAGGAACATTTGGATTTGATTCTATTAATTTACAGGTGTATAAATGAAAATGGTTAATAAAAGTTGGAAATATTTTCAATTTTATGCGCTTATATCGTATTTAAAGCTTATTTCTAAATTATGTGTAACATTAATTTTCTTACAAGACACTTATTTTTTGGGTTTTCTAGTTAGTTTGATTGAACATTTATAATTCCATTTTACAGTATATTCAAATGCATGCGCTTAAAAAACTTTCGTTCAAACATTTTTTTTATTCTTCAAATTGGGTGGAAACACCAAAGAAATATTTTTTTTGTAAAAATATTTTAAAACCACTTATTTTACATTCTCCGTTTTTAGGTTTTCTGAAATTTGTATGAATAAACAATAAAGGACGAAACAGGGTTGCCAGCAACTTCGCATTAATATTTTTGCACATACACGAATTACATTTTTCAACTTTTCACACACCTTTGCATACAGTTTTTATTTACAACCAGGTGGCAACTCCATAAAAATATTGCAATTTTAACTGCATTCCAGCATTTATTAAAATTTTTGCTCTATAAAAACTTTGTTTGTACACTTAAAATTAGGTGACAACGCGAGAAAAAAAAATTTTGTAGAAACATTTTTAAAGTACTTATTTTACATATACGGTTTCTTACATCTCTAAAGTTTTTATAATTAATCAGTACAGGCGGCAACCCTGTTGCATCTTTTACTTAAATAAATGTTCGTAAAAACTACTTCCAATTTTCACTTTTTACTATATTCCAAACTGTTTTTATTTAAAATCAGATGGCAACTCCAAAAAACAATATTAAGTTATGATTTTGCTAAAGGCAGTGTTAATTTAAGCTTATCAAAAAATATATTTGGAAACCTAGTTTCTAAACATACTGTTAAATAATACGAAAAAATATATTTATGAACCTTTACTTAAACTCAAAAGAAAAGATACAAAAAGCCGATCCGAACTAAATATTTGGGAGATTAAAATATTTATTAATTGTACGAATTAAGTTCGATAAAATATGTATGGCATCCATAAATCATAACAGGCTAGCCCGATAGAGACAATCACAGTATTCAATTGCATATCGCGGTTGGAGCGATTAATCATATACTAACTTATGCTCAGTTTATGATTCATTCACAGACTGTATGTACTTAGGAATATACTTGTTTGCGCTTACACAAATGTGGGTTTCGCGTAAACGTAAAGAACTCGGATTTTTATAAACTCAAAGAGCTACTACTCGGCAGCATACCACCAAATTACTTCAGGGATACTTTCTGCCACTACAATAACAGCAGCAAAAGAAGACTGCTTCTCTTTATTCCTGGGTCTGCGGGGTATGATATGATTTGCATTTTTCTCGAATTCATCAAATATATTTACGGGCCCTCAAAACGCATTTAAAGTAGCCATATCTTATAAATGAATAATAAGGTTGCTAATTTTCAAGTTCAGCCTAAATAATTTATATATTCAATAAGTGAGATCGTTTAAATAAGTCTATATAATGATTATGACTCTGCCGACATTCAGAGAGCCTCAAAATCTGCCCCCCTCTTAATATACGATTAGCTGCAATGCATCACAATTTCCATTATCTTGCAACAACTCTTTTCAAAATTATTTTAAGAATCACTCACCCAGCTTCATAATCGGAGTGATGTCAGCACTAAGTGTCGATTTTAACCGAAGTTGTTTAAAAATTTCTGAAATTTTTGGTTGCGAACTGTAAAAGTGCCACAATATTTTACTAAAGATATATGTCCTTTAATATAACGATATTTAAAAATGTCTTTGTCCTCTTTTTGAATAAAAAAAAATGACTGTTGTAAGCAACACTTTTTTCTCACTTCTCGGAATTCAATTACTTCACCATTACTAAGCTGAGAACCAGCCATACTTGTAGGCATCTTGTGTTACCTTGAATAGTACATTATTGCCACAACTATGTGAGAGCGAGTAAAAGTAATTGTTTTACGAGTTAAAGAAAATAAAATTATAAAATCTCACCGACGTAAGGGCGTCTGCAGTCTTGCATTGCCTTCAATATAGGTATGCACGTAAAATGAATCAGTTCGAATACACTCGCGTTAAGTAAACAGAAGATGCTTATGCTCACTAGAAAACCTGCACTAGGTCAAGGCTGGTCGATTCAAGGAGGATAAGCACATATTAAAATGTATGTTAAATGCTTATAAGGACAGAGGAAAATGTACAAAAGACAAGGTAATCAACAGCTTAACTGTAATTTCTAAACACGAATGAAATGAAGAAATATTTTTTTATTGGAGGTTAATGGTTGATTAGAGAAAGAAACATGTTTTATAGTTTTAAAAATATTGTTTCATAAATATCCTTTAAAAGCTAAAACTATAACTTAAACTTATACTATACTGTACTAAAATATATTCTACTATAATATATGTTTATTTTAAAAAGAGTGCAAGATTTAAAAAAACAAGAGCGCATAGCTCGATCCCCCCCGCAAAAATCTACTATAAGAAGTTTTCCGCTTTATTCTACCAAACTCATTGACTCAGCTATAATCTATAAATCAACCAACACCACCCTAAGTCAAGGTATCAACATATCCGTGCTGATGGCTGAGTGCTCACCTGGCAGTAATCGTAATAGCTAATCGAGAACATTCTCCTCCGATACGCAAGCGAGGTCGGTGGCAATAAATGCATTCTCTAGTCATAACTGCAAAAATTACGACTTATCGGATCCCTAGACAACCTCCTCATCTCCCGTCAGTATAAAAAGAACTATCGAATGTACCAGCCAGAGCAATGACAGCAGCAAAAACAGAGGATACCAACCAAAACACAAATCTGAGGTTACCAAGAAGAGCACTAAGCACACAAAAGTTTCTTGGAATGGAAGCAATCGTAACTTTCCACGGAAACCGCCGAAAAGCAATTTAAAGGTAGCGACTAGATGTTCAATTAAATGAAAACTACACTTAACCCAACACCATTCAGCAGAGAGTCCAGTGTTAAGCTGTGTACTATCCGCAGTTTAAATCCTTAGGGGCAGACCGGATCAAATTGGAATTCCTGATGGGTAGCCTTTCCAAACTTAGTGACGCCTTGTTAGTTCTCAAACTGAAGCTTATAACCGCCAAGGATATACCAAGTAGATCTCGTGCTTGCAGTTAGTTATCCCTCTAGAAGAGCCGAGCGAAAAAGTACTCTGGTGTGAAAAACTAAACAAGCCTGCACCCGATATAAAATACAGGCATTTAGGTAAGGAGGAGAGCCGCTCAAATCTAGCATACCGATACTCGTAGCCATCTACGAGCAGTGAAGAGTGAACGGAGGCTCTATTGAAACAGACAATATCAGCTTCAGTAACCTCAAGGACAGAATGAATAAATTCCAGCCAAGAGGTCTAATTTTCAACCACTGATGGGCAGCAATTGGGGCTGTATATTAGCAATAACTAGCCGAATATTATCTTCCAAGGAGTCAATTAACACGGATGTTAAATGCCAATATCGCTTATCGAGAGTTTCCTTCAATAAATTGAATAATACGTTGCTGTATGTCATGTAACACCATCATATTGGAACTAAAGGTCTTCCACATCAACAAGAACTTCTAATTCATAAACGAAAATTTATTAATCACGACTCTATAGCGTTCCCTATTGAGTGTAATATTATGGCATATTCAAGCACTTCGAGAGTATACAATTACCGAAGGGATAAAATTACAGGAAAGAGAATAAATATAGAAAATATTTGTTTTTAAAGTAGAACCAAACAAATAAGAAGAGAAAAGTGTAATCCCAAAGTCAAATAAAAGCATACGATTCAATAATTTCTAAGAATATCTGGTTTTTCAGTGGCTAAAATCTAACCTCCATGAAAATAAAAGCAAATCGAGAGTACCAAGGGGTTTGGAACTTTTAACTCTTACTAAACCTTAAGTGACAGAGCCATCGAACTATCTTATTACAATCTTTGCCCTCCCTTTCTACGCGCCAACAAAAAAATTGTAAACCAAATATCAGAAAATAAATTCAATTCGAATACAGAGTTCAAGGTGCGTTTACTATTTCTTAGCAAAAGTATTTAAATCAAGGACTAGATGCAAATGTTGCCGGAAATCAGGGCAACAATAATACTTGGAAATTTACGAGACAATGTCAAACTGTAGCTAGCTGGAACAAGCAAAATATATTTACACGTGCAATTTCGAAACGAAAACGAATGAAGCCATAATTTTCGAGACACATACGAAAATTCTATGGCTACAACACAAACACAAATACACGAACCAACATTTACACACAAAATCAAAACACAACCACACAACGCTTACGATGCCGTTATAATTACAATTGAAGCACTTAAAAATCACAAAAAGAATAATGCAAAATCAAAAGTCTGCTTTATATTCGATTCTAAGTGAAATGTTTTTGCCATAAAATCAAAGAAATACACCCACACTCCTACACACACACATGCGAAAGTTGTAATGCAGCAGCAACGCCTCTATAATCATAAGCACTCGTTGATTTACAGCTATGATAAATAGTAGTGCTGAAATATTTATGAGGGAAAATTACAAGATTGCACTTACACCACCGTATTTGTGTATTTGCGCTTATGAATTTGGTTTTTAGTGTACGTAAAATGTGGAAAATTTCGGAAATTTACACAGTTGTTTTCGCTTCAAAATTAATTATGCTCAATTACTTCATGAATGCCATCGTAAACGCTGTGAATATTCAAGTTATGAAACATGAAACATTAAAATATTGAACAATTTCGATTTGTGAGCCGATGTGTAGGAGATAATCGCATTATATTTATTGATTGGCTCATAATAATCAAAAAACTAGAAAATCTTTTGAATAATCTGGCTATTTTAAGTAAATTTGCAAGAGCAAATTATTTCAAATTAAAATCTCTCTAAAATAGTGGTTAAATTTGAATTTTTTTTTCGAAAATGACATAGTTGTCTTGGACAATAATTCATGAAGAATTAGGTGGATGTATATTGAGAAAACAAAATGGTTTCCATACACAAACTTGATTTTGATCCATCAGTTTCTATACTACAGTTGCCCGGTCAGAATAGTTTTTTCAGATATAATATATAGCAAATTTCATGGAGGTACTTGACTTTGATTTTTCAGTTTGTATAGCAGCTATAAACTACAGCAGTCCGATAACGGTGGTTACCAAAAATGAGAAGTTTTATGAAAAGAAAAGACTTCTGTAAAATTTCAGAATGAAAAACATCAAAACGGAGAGGCTTGTTTGCTATAGTAATGCAGACTATTATATATAAATACTCGTACTTATATATTTTGTAGAAACTCTGATCTCTCCTTCTAGCTATTAAGAATAGTTTTATTCAAATAACTGAGAACTCCTAAAAGTAATGGAGTTAGATATAAGGTTACGTATATAAATGATCAGGATGACTAGAGAAGAAATTGGAGTGACTGTCTGAGATATCTTGATGAATATTGGTACATATGTTTTTGGGCGAAGTAGTAAGTCGGAATTCACATATGTGACATATTCAAACAGATAAGCTATAAAACTGTACCTGTCCTACCGATTTCAACTAAATTTTGTACCTAACATTTTACGGCCATTCCTATATCAAAGCATGAGAATATATTTATATAATTTTTTATCCAAAAAGATCGGTCAATATGTGAGTTATATAACTGAAGTTCAGAGAGAATCCTTCCCTGAAAATGGTATGTCTGTGTGTCAAAACTGGGTATAATCGGGTCAATACTTCCCTTAACTCCCATATACCCAATACAACAATTTTCAAACTTCCACGTGGCTTTGGTACCCGCAAGTTGCAAGAGTATAAAGTGTTTGGTTGCATTCGAATTTAGCCCTTCCTTGCTTGTTTTATCAATAGATTCGAGCGGTTGAGAAGTCCAGCTTAATATGCTTAGTTACAGAACTTAGTGATATTCATCGAAACAAGTTCCTTCCAATTACAATATCTGAAATTGTGAAATAAAATCTAACATTTGCAGGAGGGGCCATGTACGACTATTGACAATTGAAATCATACAAATATATCATTAAAGTTTAATTGAATTAGCCAATCCTTATGGCATAACAAATTTTATTTTATTAACAGGTAATTTTATATAGCAGAAAACAGTTCCGACCTACGACAGTTGTTCCTCATTGACAGAATCTTTTTGAGATAAAACATTTCTGATTAAATATTTTGTTAACCGTTAACAGTAACTCATGTTCAGTTCTACAGACTCAACTTGCTCTTATTTATGGACTAAAGGGTTGTAATCAAGTCATATGTTAACTTCTGTGTTATGTAAGAGTTTTTCATTCATGTAGAGTTAACATAAAAATTTTCAAAAATATTCTGTTAGTAAAACAACAGCAATTGTTCATGTTATCTCATTGCATTTAACATTATTAGTTATGTTATTGTATTTTTATAACATAATGTAACTTTTTAACATATTCATGCATATAAGAGTATTCTGGTATGGAAATGACGTATTGTTGCTAAGAAAAAAGTTTACTAACTAGAAAAATAAAAATGCGTAATAATTTTAACGAATTTTATAATAATATCAAAGATATAAAAACTAAAATATATATAGAAAGAGATTTATTTCAACTGATACAAAGAATTTATTGAATTTATTCTGCAAACAAAAATCTATTACCACGAAAGATAGCACTATTCAAAATAAACATCATTTTTTTTTTTTCAAATAACCAACGATTTAAAAGGAATATTGAAGCAATAACTGACACAAAAGCTTTTCCGAAAGCTTTCTGCATTTAACAGTTACAGCTATGCACGTGAACATTACACGTTATCTAGCAGTAGGTGAGAAGTTATTTCCCATATTTCCAATCTTATCTCTACCGAATTAGATACATACTTAAGCCTTTCTCTCGATTGTGTGCAGCATATAATTTTCTAGGCGGGAATGTTATTCTTCCCATCGGAACCGAGTTAGGGAGACACGAAACTCACATTTTCCACTGCTAAAAATCTTAAAAGCTAATATTTAGGTTTATGTATGTATGATTCAATAGTTTTCACCCAGTTTTAAGCATTTTTTGATAGTTTCAGAGCACTCCTTGAGGCTAAATATTCTAAAATTTCATACAAAAAAACTGACAACTTCATATAAAAAGACAATCCTACTGTTTACACCTGGAAAGAAACGCTTGCTTGCTTTTCTGGAAGATTCTTTAATCCTTTAGTCTATTTTTGAACTAAAAATATTGGATTAAATCTTTGCAATTTGAATTCTTGGAACTTCCCCAGAAGTAATATTGGATCCCAAATTTAATTATTCTCAAAACAATACAATATAATGGGTAGGTTTGAAAATTTTTGTATTATCTTGATTCCCAATATCAAAGCTCATTTGGTCAGTTTTATATTTCAGAGTGGATTGAAAAATTGCAATTATAATGAAACATCTTATTCATTCGAATAAGTTACAAAAATATATTTAAGAAAATCATGTGCAAATTTCAATTCATCGGTAAAGTTGGTTTGCAGAACTGGCTTAATATTCATATGCGTTCGCAACTATTTCTAAACAAAACCCTTTTCATAATATTTTTGTTTTT
>NW_017534919.1:190054-202220 GCF_001853355.1 Bactrocera latifrons
TTTCCAAAATTTATTATGAGATATTAAAAAAAAAAATTTATTAAACAACCCTGTCTCGTAGGGATTTCCTTAAATAGTTACAAAGTATTTACAATTTATAACCACGTACTCCATTAAAATGTTTGCGCGCACTCTAAGCAAATGTAAACAATAACTCAACGCATCTGATTGCCAAATTTGATTACAAAATGTAAACAGCTGGAAAGCTCGCCACACAACAATTTGTCATGCACCCGTGTACACTCACACCCTCACAACTAAACGGCCTTTGCTGTAAAGGGTTGCTCAATGTAATCACTAACGATTCCTTAGCCAACGTCCAAAAGACAACAATAAAGTAAATAAAAACACAAAGATATATTTCGCAAACACAAAAGCTTTTTAAAAACTTTCGAAAAGCTGCACAGCATGGAAAAATTCACTGAAATTCCAGTGGCTTTGCAGAGCATAGACATTTTTTGGCTCTTGTGAATGGCCTTGCAGCCCATCTAAGCATTGTTGTTTTCGTTATAATTTATTTATTTATGCCTTTATTTATACACATGGTGTTGTTATTGTTTTTGTGTGTACTACCGCTGCCATTGACAGCAGAATCAGCTGTGCGGCGGACAACAAACACAACGTTTGCTGGCAACAAGCGCATGTGCCGGTTAACCGTTACTCGTTACTACGCAGACATTCACAATTTCACTCGCTGAAAAATGCCGACACTGCTCGCCATTTGCCACCAACACATGCTGGTAGTGTGTTGTTATTGTGGCTGAAACATTTAGGCTTTCTTATCGGCGATTCGTTTTCAACGTGTGTGTATGAATATCGTTACGTTTATGCCTGTTATCTATACATTTTCAACGTTTACACTTTTGTCCGTTCTTTCCTTTTGTCTGCATGTGTGCGCGTGTGCTTTGTACTTCCACTTTGCTTGATTCACTTCTTTGGCTACGTGCGAGATTTTCGTATTTGCGGCTTTCGCGCCTTTGGCACAAATCAGTCGTTTGCTAACAACACAACTTGCCAAACGTGGCCTAGAAAAGCGGTCAAAAACACATTCTCGACCTTTATCGCCAACAAATGACTTACACTGCGTGCGTTCGCTCTCAACCATTGTTGCTGTTTAATTAATTTATTGGCTATAAAAGTGAAATAATTGCCACTGCTGTGGCGTTTGCGCAAGCAAAGCGTGATTAGTTTCGAAAATAAAATTTATTTCATTTCTAATTTATCACTGCTGTGCAGAGTTCTAAAAAAAATAATAAATTAGTGTTGAGTTCACTTTGAAAAATGGGTTTGAAAAATCACAAAAATACTGAATTGGATTGAAATTGAAAAAATATCGAAAAACACAATGCCATTGGCAACACTTTGCAAACATTTAAAAGATCTAAGGAAAAATGTGAATAGTTTCAAAAAGTTACAACAAAAAAAGCAAAATTTTAAAAGATTTCTATAAATGAAGACGTTTTGAACTTCGTGAAAACACACAAAAATATTAAATTAAAATCAAATGAAAACAGTTCGAAAATATACAACAACAAAAGCAACAGCTTCAAAGTTTTTTTATAAACAAATGAAGACGTTTTGAACTTCGTGAAAACACACAAAAATATTAAATTAGAATCAAATTGAAAAAATTTCAAGAAACTACAACAACTAGAACAAAATATTAATTTTTTTTTTTTTAATAAACGAAGGCATTTTAAATTTAAAACAAAAAACGCTAAAATGCTAAATTAGAACCACATTTTAAACAGTTAGAGTAATTACAACAAAAAAGTAACATTTTAAAAATAGTTTAAAAAAGCTAAAAGAAAAAATATATATATATGTATATAAAAATATGAAAATAACTTCGAGTAATTACAACAACGCAACTAAGATTTTGGAAAAGTGTTAATCTCTTCAAAAAAGAACAGCAAAAGTACTGAATTGAATTTAAATATTTGTATTAAATAAAACAAAAGTTGGAAAAAAATGCAATACAAATAGCAACACTTCAAATAACTACTTTCAAAAATCATTTTAAAATAAAGTCATACTTTTAAGTCAAAGACACTAGGAACATATTAACTCAAATATATGAAGCCTTCTTCTTACATCTTGTCAACAATTACAGTTAAAATAATTTGTTAATACATTTTTAAACTAAATGCATACATTTTAAGAAGGTGTGTCACTGTATAAAATATCTCACAAAAGTCACAATTAAAGAACGACCTAAAAAGAGAAAACCAAAAATATAAAACTTCGAAATCTTAATTAAATGTTTAAAGTCTACATTAAATGTAAAAAACTGCGAAAGAAAAAAATTAAAATTAAAAAAATATTCAAAAGTAAAAAAAAATAATTTATGAAAGATAAAAATAGCTATTAATGCTGCAATTATCGCCGACTTAAAAAATCAAAACGAAAAACTAATAGTAATCAAAAACTTTGCTGTTTGTTTTAAAATCCCAGTGTTAAAAAATCATAATTATTTGCAAAAAATTTCTTGTCAAAAGTTACCGTTTTATATATTTTATTAAAATTAAAACAATTTGCACACAACGGTAAACAAATCTACAATAGTGTTGGCAGTTATTTTAAACTTGAAAGATTTGTAACTAAGTATTACAAAATAACTTGTTTTACTTGAACTTCAAAACTTTATTAAAAATTAACAAAAACGAAAAGCGAAATTAAAATAAACAACGGATTCTTTATTTCTTTACCTTTGATCTTAGCCATAAATACATGGGCGCCTCTATATATGGTACATAAAGCGTCAACGCGGCAAACCACATAAAGTGAGTACCAAGAAAGGAAATAATTTGAAATTAAAATAAATCTAAATAAGAAACACTGTTAGCTTAATTGCACCTAAGCTTGTATAATTTTCACAAATAAATAAGTTTCTATACAAGAATAATATTTTCATCAATCGGTTTGTATGGCAGTTATGCCCTATAGTGGTTCGATCTGAAAAATTTCTTCTGATATTGTAGCTTTGATTTAGTAAATAATGTTATGCAAATTTCATGAAGAACTTTAATAGTTTTCCATAGTTCATGAGTGTGATCAGTAATTTGTACGGCATCCACTACTATGAGCAACCAATAATTAGACTTGGTCACAACACGATTTTGGTTGAAAATTTGGCGAAAAACTTATAAAGAATTAATGCAGTATGCGACAATGCATTATCGTGGTGAAAAAGCCTGGAGTGATCGGCACATTATGCCGGCCTCTTTTAACGAATACCTTCACGCAAATGGCGGATAACGCTCAAATAGTATTATTTGTCGACATGAAGGAGTTCAGTGCATCACACTACGTTAATCAAAAAAAACTTTCAAGATAACCTTGATTTTTGCACTGCATTGACGTGTTTTTTCCGGCTTCGTTTCACTTTTTCCACGATATTCCGCCGATTGATCGTTTGCTTCTGGATGGTATGCCTACATCCAAGACTCATCGCCTATAAGTTTCATGACATCCTGTTAGTCAGAAAGTATTGTTTCACAGTCTGTAACGCGACGCTTTTTTCCGAAAAAAATTTAATGATTTTGGCATCAATCGTGCTTTCACTTTTCTGATCTTTCAGAATTTTTTTCACTGATACTTCCGAAGTTGCAGTGATGCCAGTAAGATCTCTGAGAATTAATAGTCGATTCTCTTGCACCATTTTTTTTTTTTTTTTATTAACGTGTTGATCATCAGTTGATGTATATTTCCGTCCTGGAGGTTGTTCTTCGTCAACGCGTTCTTGAACCTCTTTGAATAATTTGAACCAATCAAAAACACTGAACCGGTGCAAATGGCGGTTTTTGGCCAGGACTGATGGTCAGAAATGTTTTGTCGTGCGTTTGGTAGGATTAACAGGGTATTATATTCTATATGCCTTAGCTCTTAATTCCGGCCTGTACAATCAACAATTAGACCGTCCGAAGGGAGCGATTGGCCAGCAGCGGCGAGCCATGGCCAATGACAAAGCTATTGTGTTCTATCAGGATCTTTAGTGACTTATCAGAATCTCTGGGATCTCAAGTCAATGGCAAATGATTTTGCGTTCAAAAAATTTGTCTCAAGAGAAGCTTCTGAAAATCGACTGGAACAGTTTTTTGCCAATAAGTACGAGTAAATATTTTTGTTAGAGAAAACACATTAGACCTAATAGAGAGCGGAGTCGTGCTCATTAAAGAAACTTTTAGTTCACAGGTGATACTTGCTACTACAATCCCTGTGCCAAATTGTGGCTCCATATCTCAATTTAGTGCTAAGTTATGGCACTTTATGTATTTTTGCTCAACAGCACTTCATAAAAATATCTAAATTTTTACTCAAGTTATTGCTTGTATGGACGGACGAACAGATAATCTCATCATCCGATCATTTGTTTGCATATACAATAACTCCATATCTACCTCGATTAGTTGGAGGTGATACAAGTAACGGTTAGTTGAACAAAACCATTAATTGTTACATTACTTTTGCTCTGAAATAATGTAGCTTGATTTTGTTGTCGAATCTTACTTCAAAAGAAATTTAGCGAAAACCGAGTAGAAGTCGCCGAGACGGGTTCTTTTTACAAGCAAGCGACAAATCATACTACAAACATTTTATTACAAACTTGGAATATTGCTCTCCAACTATTGATGTCGATCAGTTACTGTAATTGACAGCCAAATTTCTATTATTGAAACGATCAAAAACATGATGACGTCATTATTTTAGTCCATGAAGGTCAAATAAAGTCATATTTTTATACAGTTTCCTAAAGAAACTTAGAAGTCAAAAAACCTTCAAGTTAAGTATGAACACGCCAATTATATGCTGACTATCATTTACTTATTCCACTTTATTTTGTTCTTTTCGGCGCTTCGCACGAGCTTCACTTTGGAATTCACTTTTCATTTTTCACTTGTAATATTTCAAAAAAATCAGTAATTTAATTTACCTGACAATCTTTACAGTACTGAGTTATTGGTATTGTTCAGTCAATCGATGCTCACAGCTCAAATTTCATTGCGTTGTCAAGTTGAAGCCATTACCCCAAAATTTTCCCTCACTGATTTCGTATTTACATACTTGACTTGCAACGTAAAACTCAATTGGTTACCAAGGCGGCCGACGACACACCCATCGGGCCAAATGTTGAACGAAATTGGCAAACAACTACAAAGTAAACCAAAGTCAATTGCAAACGAAGTCGCCGATCAGCGAGCGAACAAAGAAGCACCAGCTGGCTAATACCTAAACGCCGCTTGCGGTCTGAGACAGACAACTATCAAGCGTCACACGCATACATACATATATCATACAAGAAACAGTATGCACAGCACACCACAAATCGTCTTTCCAGGCAGTCAAATTCTATAAGAGTCCCTAACGCCAGCGCACTCACCTTGAGCTGAGCGCGCAATTTACATTCACCGTTAGCTGCTTGCTACTTTCTCATTATATTCTCTGGCAGTGCGGTGTTTAATACCGTAGCAACTGTCACCGCAGAGTCATCAGCGCCGAAGTTATTGTCATTTGAGAGCTCTTACCAGCCAAGTACTGGTGAAATCACACACACAAAGCACTCTTCGCATCGACTCACCCACGCTCTCACCGATTCGCTCACCAACTCACTTAGAAATCGTTTAAAAAGTTTACGTCCAACGCTGCACATACCTGTTGCCCATAATTGCGTACAGTCGTATAGTAAGTATTACGACTGAACGAGTGGAAGAAATAAAAAGAGGCACGCAAGCGAAATATTATTTAAACGCGCGCGAGTTACGAGCGCATTAATGTGGAAATTCGTATGTATTTGGGAATACGGATGTACTTCGTAGTGACATACTTAGCCGCCGACATAGCATGAAATGAACCGCCACACCTGGTGATAGGCGTGTTAAGCCGTTGTCCATGGCTATCGTGTCAGCCATTGTCAGTGTCAATGCGCTACTAAGCTGTCAGACTTCACGCTACATGTCACACGCTTTCGTTGAATGATGATATATAGTAGTTATGATTTCCTTCAGCTATAACCACATAATGACACAAATAAAGATATCAAGGAGTTTTAATTCATAATTCAATTGAAGTGTTTATTTGTGACATTAGGAAACTAAATAAATAATAGGGATATATGTTATTCATTTCAACCAAAATAAACATAAATAAATGGACAATCCTTGATGAGCGTCAGCTATTGCCTTTAATGAATATTTATGTATTATCACCAGGGTATCTAAAGATGATAACTGTCCTCCTTTCATTTGGCCATGTTTCGCAATTTCAAGTTGCATTAAGAACTATTTTGATCCCCGTGAACCGTAGTTACTTGCTACTTATCAGTCTAAACATGATATGATCGGCAGCGATAAGCCCAAAGCTGAATATAATCCAAGACAATTCCAATACCATAGAACCGGCTGACGTAGAGACTAAGGAATGATCCAAGTAAAGTAACTTTTTTCAATAGCCTCTTTTTGACAGCTCACGCGTGAGTCGTGTCAAGCTGGCATATTAATTTTGTTCAGATTTGTTTGGCTTTAAATCGTGAAAAGACGTCCGCCCAAAAACGACACCGCTTCACTCTATGGGCTCTTGAGAATTTTCAAGAAGATGCGACGTTTTCGACGGCACATTTTGTTCAACGATTATTCCCATTTCTGGCCCAATGAGTATGTAAATAAGCAAAATTTCCGCATTTGGGGTAAAGAGCTGCCATTTTATCTTGAAATAACAACGATATGGTCTGTTAGCCATATTTCTTCAAAGTGATGATGTCCACATATCGCAGTAATTAATGGATTTATTCAGAGAACACTTAGGTAAACAGATAATTTCAATTTTCGTGCCGGTAGTAAACCTCGAAATGGTGATCCATTTATATAGGTTAAATTACACGCCAACCTCATTTGATTTTGGTGTACTTCTAGTCGCTCATTTTATTATAAACTTAGAAATTCACAGATAAAAAGATTGCTTCCAAACTATCTGAAAATATGAAGAATTCAAATAAATATCTTATCGCCGTCTACATATATAAGCACGAGACGAATATTGCCTTGGGTGTGACTATTCGACGCTGTTGCTGACAAAGTGGTCGAAATTGGAACTCTCTGGTGGAACTTATTCCATCCAACTGCGGGGCTTGTTTGCCCGAAATTGTTTATAGAACATAATTTTTATAATAAAGTTAAGTATTTGGCTTGAAAACCACATGGCTAAAAAAAACACGCTTTCCTTAGTCCAAAATTTGTGCTGCTCTACTAAAAGCGGTAATTTTGTAATAACTAAAAGCTTTAGCTATAATTTCGAGTTAAATTAAAACAAAGATAAACATTTAATGCAGTTTCTTATTAGCCATCAACTGTGGTATGTGTAGATATGCAACACAAATAACAGTAAAATAAATTCTCATAAAAAAGGATTAAAAATCTAGCGCAAGTAAAAACTTGCGACTTGCTGATACTTGATAAATTCGTTTAACTTTCCACAATTAAATTGCAGTTATATAGCAAGCACCTAGCTATATATGGTGTATGTATATAGACTATACGTACCAAAAATATTCTGCGCTTGTCCACCATAAACTCTAGATACAAGCTGCAGCTGCAACATTTTAAAATTTAGCTTTTCAGCACACCATTGAGACGGAAAAAGTAGAAGAAAATCTTTCCGGCGACGCTACTTCGAGCCAGCAGCACAACTACACCTACAACTTTTGCTGCTGTTAATTTGGCAATTTATAGCCAAACTCTGATGCAGTAAAAAAAAATGGGATTTTGTGAAAGGAAGTATCAAATTCCCACCAAAAACGTGTTGTTGTTGTTGTTCTTGCTTTTGTAGTTGCGTATTTTAAATGGCAATTTTTAGTGGCCACCGGCGAGTTGCCGAAATCTGTGTGCAACACAAACAAAGCGGCACTCGCTAACTAAGCAAACCACAATTGCTTGCAGCAGGACGCCGGGGCGTATGAGTGATAACGTTTTTAATCACAATGAACGAAGAACGCTTTGTTGTGGTGAGTGAGTAATATAAAGCGCGCTGAAATGAAAAAAGTAAAAAATACATAAGCAGAGTATTCAACGAGGTAGATGAAGCACAAACATTTGCGGCAACCACACGTTGGCACGCACTTCGTTGCACCAATAACGCATTGTTTACCAGTACAAGCCACACGGTGTTGGCAGTTTCTCACAACTACCCATACTACGTGTGTTTGCAACGCCTTTCAGTTATTTTCATTCTATGCACCAAATACCACCTTTGGCCTTTGGTCTGTCTGCACTCTTGTTGGCCTTCTTGTTGCTGTTGCCCGTTTGTAATACAGTGTTTTCCCTTTTGTAGGTCACTTAGCACCAGTGCAATAATGTGGCCGCCAGTGCGCACCCGCTTTCTTTGCATTATGTTGCATTGGTTGCTAGTTGGTAATAATGTGGCAAGTTGTAGAGCTGCAGTCGAGTTTATCTGTTGTTCAAGTTAGTTGGGTAAATTGCTTGCCGTTCCTAATGCAATTTAATGTTGTGGCAAAATTGTTTCGCTTTGAGGGCAGAAAGGCTAACAAGGTTTAAGATTTCAAAACGGGTTTAGGGTTAGAAAAATATTTTATTTATTTTATTAGAATATTTTTATATAATAAAAATTATTTCGCTTGATCACTTAAACATACGGGCCATTATAAAGAGTTTTAAGTATTTATAGTATTGGCATTCGATCAACTTAGTACTTTAATGGAGTGTCGCTATTTCGGCTACCTATTGCGTTCAATCTGCTTGTAAGTTTCAAAATATATATATATAACTTTTAATATATACCGTTTATACATACATACATATACTTGATAATACTCTCCAAAAATTTGAAATTTATTCTGCAAATTTCTTCGGAGGTATGAGCTATTTTTGACAAAAAGCTCAATTTTTAAGTAACTTTTTTCCAAATATATTTTTTTTTTTTTTTGGGAAACCCGCAATTTTGTCAAAATTTTGACCAGTCCTTTGATTACTAGCTGTATTTATCAATATAAATAATAGATTCATTTGGTTTTTGTATCTGAGATAATTTTAAGCAGAAAAATCTTCCTAATCAGGCACCCTTTTCCAGAGGTGCTCTTGGTGATCGTAGTTTTTCACAACGAATCGCTATCTATGGTTGTTACTCGATCCTGTGGAAAATATACTGAACTGACAAATATCCTGGTGAAACAACTAATTCCAACACCAGATAATTTCCCTCAATGTCTGAAGACGTGATAGCATTTCCTTTATGGTTTAACAGATAAAATATGCTCTGCTTGATAACACAGATTGGACCATAGTGCAAAGTCGCAGTAGGCATTTTGTAAGTCTATAACAAATTTTCTCTTACCGAATAAATATTATCAAGAGAGGAAAAGGCAGTTTCTTTCCTTATTTTCCTTACCAAACTATTAATTAATATTGTTTTATTCAAATATCTGTCTTGGGTTTAAAAATGTTTCCACGAAACTCTTGTTTCGATATTACATACGCTCAACAAGCCTAATTACCTTTAATTTAAGATCGGTGAAAGTGTTAGACACATTTCCAATTTTCAAAAGATGCACCGAAGACAGTAAATGCAGTGGACGCAAAAAAAGCAGATTTTTACCGACGAAAACATCAAAATAGTCAAGAAAATAATTTTAGATGAACGAAAAGTCAAGTTGTTGTTGATGACTCGGGGCAGCGTTTGGAGATATTCACACATAATAAACACGAGCTTTTGCGCCGATATGCGACAATGGAAGAAACCTCCATCATATGCCTCCATAGTCCATTCCGAATGAACACGCTCCAAAGCGGGAACGCTCGGCTGTTAAAGTTATGACGTCTGTATTTTGGAAYTCCAATGGAATAACTTTAATTGGCTATCTTGAGAAAGAAAGAACCATCAACAGCGATTATAACATAGCGTTATTGAAACATTTGAAGGACGAGATCAGTGTAAACGGCCGTATTTGAAAAACCCTATAACAGGTCAGTAAGAACGATGGGAAAATTCCTGGCATTACTCTTTGAATTGCTTTCAAATCCATCGTATTTTCCAAATCTGGAACCTACCGATTTTTTCCTGTTCTCTTATCTCAAAAGAATGCTCGCTGGGAAGAAAATTCTGTCGAAGGAGAGATGATCGCTGCAACTGAGGGCTATTTTGAAGCAAAACAAGTAACGAAGGGCTAAATTCTGGTACAACTAAACATTGTATACCCTTGCAACTTGCAAGAATTAAAGTCAAGAAAATAGCTTAAGGTGCAAAATGTCAACCAGAGGACCGAAATCTGGGCAATTATATATATATATATATGAACTTCCCTAACCCGAATCACCGAAATCCTCCAAAATTATTTCGAGCTTGAGAGACTTCGAGTTACGGATGGAAATTCATATGAAATTCAATTGCAAACTGAAGAGTTCGAGACATAGAGAACTTCGAGTTATAGGAGTTCGAATTATTGAAGATACCGCAAAATCGGACAACTTGTGAGATACATAAAAAAAGTACCCGCCAATTGTAAATAAGACGCAAATTTTAATTTAATTAATTACTAATTATTCATCAATATTTGTTTGGCAACGTTCAAGTAATCCCCACCAGATGTAATACACTTATGGATTTTCCAGTCCTCGAAATACTTTTCATAAGCACTTTTCGAGATGGCCTACAGCGAATTGTGTTTTATCTCTTCGATCAAGAAAAGATCGCATGGAGTAAAATCTGGTGAATACGGTGCTTGATCAATGGTATTCGTTGCGTTTATTTAAAGTGAGGTTCAGGATCATCATGTAAAATCCATGAATTGTTCTTCGACAATGCCGGCCGCTTTCAACGGATGTTCACACGCAAAGCCGCAATACGACCAAATATTATAGAACACCATATTGAGAACGAGGCATATCTTGAATGATTTCTCAACCGTCTTTGAAAGATTTGTACCACTCGTAGGGTTTTTGAAAAAACTGAATCACTGAAGAGCTTACCTTCCAGTTATTCGCAATGATTCCCAACACGAAATTTGGTTTGGAATACGAAATTTAAGACAAATTCAATACTTTTATTATTTAGCATACTTATCAAGAATAGTCCTACCAACTTATCGAAATAATTTTTTGTTTTGAAGTATCATTTACCCAGGGAAATTGGGTTAGAATTTGCGGGGTATTTTTTTGTCCCAATGAATATATCGATTAGTTTAAGGTGATAGGTACAACCGTTAGGTTAACAAAACTATTGTACTCTATAGCAAGGTGTTGCAAGTGTATAAAAATGTGTTTTACTGTAGTAGTGCGGCTACTTAATTTATTGTTACCTGAAATAGAAGGATGCCACGACATGTCACTTCAACTTAAGGATAGAGTATACTGAAAATCTTTTTCAATTCCTCATTTCACAGTTTTGGAGATTTTTTTATTTTATATGAATGCTGGGACATTGTCCATAATATAAACGGTTATAAATAAAAGATAAACATTTAAGCAAAAAATATGTATCTTCTTTTTAAACTCGGGGTATATCAAACCAAAGCTACCATAATTAAACTAATAACTGAATATTAATCCAAGGTCTTCATCCGGCGGAAAGCGGATCACCGTATGAACACATACATGCGAGAATGTAATTATACCTATAACACAATAGCTCCATAATAAGTACGTTTACGTATAAGAAATTTAGATATGTATGTGCATTGTTTGTTGTTTTAGCAGCATACTTCGCCCACTGTGAACTTTGTTTGCCTTAGTTCAGTCAGTTCAGCGGAAGTTTGTTAACAAGCGGATATGGGTTTGGTGTATACAATAACACTTTCTCTTTTATTGTAGACTTGTCTGTGTTTACTAAACTCTTGTTAACATTTATTAGCTACATAATTAAAATTCCACGAACACTCAGCCTTCGGGTGATACGCTGAAGCGTCAGAAGTGAAGCGAAGTGTCAGACATGTGTGAAAACTTGGTGTATTATTCTAGCTGGCGACTTTTTGATATGGGCGTAAATATATACATATAATACATGCTTTTCTCTCCTCATCTTGCAAACTTTCATTTAATTTGCAAAGCCGAAAATGAGTTAAGTATATATCGGGTGATTTTTTTGAGGTTAGGATTTTCATGCATTAGTATTTGACAGATCACGTGGGATATCAGACATGGTGTCAAAGAGAAAGATGCTCAGT
>NW_017534919.1:202535-207001 GCF_001853355.1 Bactrocera latifrons
ATGGACCACCTAAGACGCAGCCGCGGTCAACATTTAAATGAAATTATCTTCAAAAAGTAAATGTCATGAACCAATCTAACGTTTCAAATAAAGAACCGATGAGATTTTGCAAATTTTATGCGTTTTTTTTTTTAAAAAAGTTATCAAGCTCTTAAAAAATCACCCGATACTTAAGCAATAATTATTAGGTTTGCCAACGTCTGGCGGCAATTTCAACAAGAAAAACCAAATGTGAATAAAGTGCATATGTCGTTTAACGACGGCATAATCATATAAACAACAAATCCAGAGGGATTTCTGTATTTAATTACAATGTATGCCAAAGTTGGCTCTAGATTATACAGGGTCTCTATTTTATAACAGGTCGCTCACAGCTCACATAATTTAAAATTTATAGATATTAGCACACAATTTTGAACAGGATGGTGCTAAGAAAACTTTCCAATTTTAATTGGGTCCGGGCTCGCGAAGCTTTGCTTTAGAATTTGGCAAAAGAGAGTGAAATAATATTTCTGCGCCTAATTCCTAAAACTAGTTCGGTTGGATGAAACTCCTGATTGTACGATGATGTGGCTGGAGATAAAGACATGAAATGGTTATAACAACAGAGAGAGAGAGAGAGAGAGAGAGACAGAGATGCATAGATAGTGATGCTACTGGATAAACAAAGGAGACAGATATAAAAAGATGATGTTCAAGTTTCAATGATAAAAAAACAAAAGAAGAGTGAGAGGGACAGATAATCGCAGATAGAGATGCAACTGAATGGTTTTGTTAAGCAATAGAAACAGACAGAGATAAATAGAGAAAGAAATAAAAATAAGGAAAGCAAAAAGCAAGTGAAAGCAAAACTGAGAGGGAACTATATGTTAATTAGTACAAAAAGTATCTTGAACTGGTTTTTGAATCTCGCACTTCACTATATTTATTTCAAGGTCTTTGTGCACGTTAATATATTTGATGTAACACGGAGCGCGTACGATCACCCTACCTGAGTGTTTTCGACTGATATCTTTGATTTTTTTCTACGTTCGTTTTGCTTGCAGTTCTACAGATTTGTATTCTTTTTTTTTGACTTGCACCCGACAGAAGAAGTTGGTGACGTTTCATGTGCTCCTTTATTAATAAATAAACTTAAATTCCTTGCAATCCTATGGCCTATACCTATCAACACATAATGTCCGTAATTATGGCATCTCCCACAAAAGCTCCGCTAGTACAAGTATCTTCCATATCAACAACGTAAAGGCGGAAGAAGTCAATTATACGCTCCCTTAATACCGCCGATAAGTGCAGCAACTAAATGACATAATGCAGGGCATAAAATATTTACACTGTCTACAAACATAGCATGGCATAACCAAGCATAGCATAGCATTTTGCATTAGCAACCGTCCAAGCACAACCAGCCGAATTCCATGCTATTTGAAATGACAAAGATCAACAATAAATGAATAAAGGAGATGCGGCAAAAACGAATTTAAATAAATATCAACAGTAAATCGAACGAAAACACACCAACATACCGGCAAAAACATAAATTTATGGGTGGGTTGGTTGTGGCAAAACTGCTTTTGCATGTCGCAAGAGCACTTGGCTGGCGGCGTTGACTACATAGCACTAGCATTATAGCATAAATACAATTGCTTGTTGTTGTTGTAGTTTTTTTCTGTTTACGCGATTTATATGCAAACTTCTTTGTTTGTATTTGTATTTGTCCAATTCGAAAGTAAATTGAATGCAGTGAAATTCCGAAATTTCTTTATGCCGTTTACTTAGTGACGCCTGCGGCAACAAAAGCTTCGGCGCAACGCATAGAAATTGAAAGATAGCAAGGCAGTGCTGAAAAGTCTAGCAACAAATAAATGTTGCCAATGGCTAAGTGGTGGACAATTGAAACAAACCGACAGACACTTCGTATCACTTCAAATAATACACGCGGAAATAAAGCCAGAATTTTATTTCCTTTTAGGAAGAAGAAATTTAATTTTTTTTTTTTTTTTTTTTTGCGTAAAGAAAAATATTGAACTTTTTTTCATTTTTTTCTCCAAAGCAAAAAAAAAGTTGAATTTTATGTGCATTTAATATTGTGCACAAAGTATTTTATATTCAAGGTTGCGTGAGTGAAATGCTCAACAAAAAGCAGAAGCATGTTAAAATATTTCATTTAATATAAACAAATAAATACAAACAAGTAAGGAAGAGCTAAATTCGGGTGCAATCGAACATTTTATACTCCTACAGTTTGCAAAGACAGGAAAGTACTTAGAAACCATCAACCAGAGGATCGAAATCCATACATATATAATTCTTACACTAACCACATATTCGATAAAGGATTTGTTAGAAAAAGGAAAAACATTGTACATCTGTAGTCTATCACAGTTGGAGGTAGTATCGGCTCATATGCCATAATATGAATATACCACTTACTAATAAAGTGTATTCATTCAGATATCTTACTTCCTATCGTATGAAGTAAAGTCAGCCGGATATGATATGTTTGTTATATGAAGGCTAGGTTAAGTTTCTACCCAATTTTATCCATTTTACTGTTATTAGAAAAACATGTTCTCTCATTTTCACTGAGATAACTCACATATTGACCGATATATGCGTACAAAGTCACGCAGAAGTTCAAAAATCTTTATATTAGATACATGGTGGATGAGGGAAGTATTAGTCGGATTCAACCCATTTTAACATACAGACATATTATTGTTAGAAGAGAATTATCCAATTTTAATTATATATCTTACATATTGACTAATATTTTCGGTCAAAAGTCTATCATAGTTACTGCAGTCCACATATGTGGTATCTAGCGGGTAGAACCGTTTCTTTTATATCTGAACAAATTTTGGTCAAAAGTGTACAGCGAATTTATATCATGTGAAATTTAACACAAATATGTCACGTACCGAAATTAGTTGAAATCGAACAGCCGTGTCTCGAGATACATGATATCACCAAAGAAAAAGGCGTTGCCTTGCCCTTTGTCCAATATTAAGAACGGCTGCCATAAAGCCCTCTCATATGATCTCGGAGGTAAAATTTAATGCCTAGTATTCAGTTATTGATTTATTACCCTTTTAGTAATTTTAACAGTACCGTTATATGGGGAGTGAGCGACGTTATTACCCGATTTTATATTTTAACACTGTCGATAAGAGTTCTTATAATACTTCTGCTTTAAGTCGTAAGTTTTTCGCATGTCGGCTCTTCTCGCCATTTATATACATATATATATAATTCTATATTTATTTCGCTTAGTTTTAGGTGATACGTACAACCGTTATGTGAACAAAACTATTATACATACTCTGTAGCAACATGCTGGAAGAGTATAAATATGTAAAACAGACAAACAGATAAAAAAAAGTAGAAATATATAAAAGTACACAAAATAAAATTTAAAATTATAAAAGAGAATTCACACACTTTTGTGGCATATGCTAATCAGATATTTATATATAGATAATATAATATTTTGCAGTGCGAATAAAGCTATCTTTATATACATACAACATTACAAGTAAAGGATTTTTGCCTAAAAAACACTTGACTAAATAAATTTGTTCAAATAAACCATGCTTAACGCATTGATATGCAAATTGTTCGAAATTGTACGCATGTTTGCACCGAAAGTGGTTGAATATATAAACAAAATATGAATTTAATTAAATCTAAAAATTCATTCAGATTTTTAAACATTTTTACGCCAAATACATTTTTTGTATTAATTTAAACATTAAATTTCGCCAGCACTTTCAAAAACTGCTCCATCTAAATGTTAAACAAAAATATTCGACTTGATAAGCAATTTAATGAAAGTAATTTACATTTTGGTGACATATCAAAAACATATTATTATCACCAATAGCATTTCCATGACACTGACAGGGACGCTATGTCATCTGTTTCCTCTAGAAGTTATCATCTCTTCTCTAAACTCCGAAAAATGGTTCAAGCAACAACTTAATATAAATACCGCCAAAGTTGCATGAACTTTTGTGAAACCCTTCTCAAGATTTTGGGGGTGAAGTGAAAATACATCATTCGTTTTTGTTTGAAAGAGGAAATACAAATTTATTTTCTCGTTTTGCAGAAATTAAAAAAAAGCAAGTAAGGAAGTGCTAAGTTCGGGTGTCACCGAACATTTTATACTCTCGCATGATAAAGTGATAATCGAGATTTCAGGCGTGAACTAATTTCACCCATATTTGGTACATGTCATCAAGGTGTTAAGAAAATATTATATACCGAATTTCATTGAAATAGGTCGAGTACTTCCTGAGATATGGTTTTTGGTCCATAAGTGGGCGACGCCAACCCCATTTTCAATTTTTAAACAAAGTCTGGATCTCTGGATTCTGACATTTCTTCCGTAAAATTTAGTGTTTCTGACGTTTTTTGTTAGTCGGTTAACGCACTTTTAGTGATTTTCAACATAACCTTTGTATGGG
>NW_017534919.1:207471-212794 GCF_001853355.1 Bactrocera latifrons
CGTACGGACGGACAGACGGACGGACGGACAGACAGACATCCGGATTTCAACTCTACTCGTCACCCTGATCACTTTGGTATATATAACCCTATATCTGACACTTTTAGTTTTAGGACTTACAAACAACCGTTATGTGAACAAAACTATAATACTCTCTTTAGCAACTTTGTTGCGAGAGTATAAAAACGGATCGCTGGAAAAGAGTACAATTAAATTAGAAACTCTTATTTTCTATCTATCGAAATTTCACACTATCTAGTCGGTATCGATGTGTTTGAGGAGCACTATAGCAAACGCATCACCTTAGAATTT
Source organism: Bactrocera latifrons (assembly GCF_001853355.1). Lineage (NCBI taxonomy): Eukaryota > Metazoa > Arthropoda > Insecta > Diptera > Tephritidae > Bactrocera > Bactrocera latifrons. The sequence goes on from NW_017534919.1 coordinate 207,784, forward strand.
AGGAACTAGAATTAATTTCGGATCTCGTCGAAGCATAGATACATTTTTCGATTCAAAACCCATTCCCACTTTTATTTCGTGTAAATAGTTTCAAAGCATTGAATTTTAAATTAATGCTGCTTACCTCACAAATATCTCCCTACTCTCAAAGTAATATGTACAACTCTTAAACATCTCACTACTCTCAAAATGAAGTCTACTGCCATAACCAGAGTAAATTTAGTTATCAGTTAGTGTCCATTATCCTACCAATGAATTCTTTAGTCAAAAGATATCGAAACGCAGATACGCGTATGACAAAAAAGTCTTCCTGTAGAATTCAAATAGACACTTTGCTGATCCTCTCTCTTATAGGAAAGTAAGAAAGCATTTTTTTTTTTAGATCAAATATGAATTATCTTGGCAAGACTGGAATCAAATCTACGTAAACGAGACGAAATCGGCTTTACAGCCCACACAGGACTATCAACATAGCAGCTTCAATACAATTTAATGAACGCCTTCTCACACCAAAAGAAAAACAATGAAAAGTAAACACAAAAGAAGTTTTTCTGGACTATCTATTTTCTCTCAAATGTACCAAATTAAATTCCGAATTAATAATCTTCAACGAATCATTCAAATTAATTGGAAATGTGATAAAATTTTGTAAAATTGGAGTCCACATATTTTAAACTTTCATAATATCTCTAGACAAATAGTAAAAAAGAGATCTGCTAACTCCCTAGGAAGTCTGAAGAAAGTGAAACATATTCACAAATTATAAACTTTACTCCACAAACTATATCGCCATTTATATTCATACGCAGCATAAGAATTAAATTAACAAAAACATTGCAGTAGCAGCTTAAAAGCGTGCAAAACAAAGCGGCAAACAAATCACTTTGACTTCTTGTTGAGCTTGCGAAAAAACCGCACACTAAGCGCCTTTCAAATCTCAAACATCATTACACTTTAATCAACTCGACATTGAGTCATTGGAATTAATTTAGACTCATTTAGTTAAGTTTAAAGTCAATTTCCACAACGAGCTGTTAATGAATATTAATTAGTTCATTATATTTAAAGTGTGGTAGCGCCTAAAAGCAGGCTATGTTAAAACAAAACAAAGCGCGCTTAATGTGTTTACGCACACAACTCCACTGCCATGCCTACAAAAACACATAAGAGTGTATGGCATTCAAATGCAAACATATACGAGTAAATACTGTTTTTCAGGATATATTAAATTTGTCATGAAGTTTGCGGCTCCCAAAGGAACAGCGGAGAGACTACTAAATATACATATATATAATCAGCATGACGAACTGAGTCGTGTCCGTCGGTCTGTCCGCCTGTAAATATGTGAAGTAATATCTCAGTTTTTGAGATATCGATTTGAATTTTTAAATAATTCTATTTCTCCAAAAAAAAAAAACTGCTCACTTGTCGAAAGCGTCATTATCGGACTAACATACAACTGATAAAACTCAACTTAAATATTTTTTATTTAAAAAGGGTATTCCAGCCGAAGTTAAAATTGTTTCCTAGCTTTATGGAAATTAAGCTTCTGATGCGGTGAAAGCAATTAGAGCAAACTATTTTCCAGTATTTTATTGTTTTTTTTTTTTTGTTTATTTATGTTTTTTATTATCCTTCAATTTCAACACTTCATATTCTTAGAATAGCATTAGCATAAAGTCAACTAAGAACAGGGATCAAAGCAATAATCCTATTAACAAAGAGATCTTGAGCTTTAATTATGCGCTGCGCTTCCTTAAAGCTACCAAAAACTATCAGGAAACTTAATTTGCTTTCACTTACTACTCTACTTTTCTCAACTCTACTTGTACTCACTAATTTCGTTTCGCTGCTTAAATTTTCTGACACTAACATTTTTTCCCCGAGTTGCCTGTTCCACTTTCATACACTGTTTCTTATACGAGTAACAAAACTTGACTTAAATTCACTGCTCTATATACAAACTGGTTTCCATCTTCGCGCTTTAGTCATTCTCGCTTCACTTTTCGTTCTTATCTTAGTCATTTGCTCATCCGCATGGTAAATGCACACATTTGCAACACTTATTATAACGAGCACACACATACATAGATTTTAAGTGTGGCATATTTTCTTTAAGCACGCTTACATTTAGCACCAACATTAGCGCATACCCACACACATACACTCGCAGACATGGTTAAACGTATACACATAATCTTATACGAACACATAGACACAAACTAACCATCCACTTGAGAACGTTTCGCTGCACTCCATTGCTCGCCAAAATTAATGGGCAATTGGTTCAGTTTGCGCCACTTGAGCGTGACAAGGAAGCGGCAAGAACTTTCTGCATATTTTTGTTTATAGTAAAAGCACCTAATTGGAATCAATCGTCGTTAAAATTAACTTCCATATTTTAACATGAGACAATCGCTTGAGATTCGACGACTTTATAAAATTAAGAACAACTTTGCAATCCACTTCAGTTATAATACACTTCCTGTGTGACACTCTCAAAAAAAAAAAAAAAAGTTTTATATAATTAAAATTTTTATTAATATCTTGTGGAATCGAGAAGATCGTATCGTGAATAGTTTTTAGATGGCAGCGTTCTAAAGAGCGACCGCTCTGAGGTGCAAACATATATAAGTGAAACTTTAAACGCGTAACGATATTTTTCAAAATTGCTGGCGTCATATCTCAACGAGAAATTGACCAATCGACTTCAAATTAAAATTCAATTTATATATTTACTAAACAAGGACCGACGCTCTTTTTTATTGGTAAAAATATTAACTTTTTTTTTCTTCAAAATTACACATTTTGTAAGTTTTTCATATTTTTCGAAGATCGTAGGCCATTATATAGGAAATATCAGTTGAGGCACTTGTTTCGGCAACTCCGAAGACAGCCCTAGTTTCTCATGCGTCCCACTGGTATAATAATATCTCCTTAAATACAAAAAACGACCTTTTGTCAGTTAGTTTCGTTAACCCAATATGACAGCTTTTAAATTAAGAAATGAATTGAGTCATTACTTCAAAGAGATCCGAATACACGCAGTTTGACTAACACAATTAAAATATAAATTGAGTACCAATAAACCTTCAGCAAAGTTTCTTCAATTTACGCCACTTACTCGAAATAATTAGTTTCAAATAGCGCCATTAATTAGTTCGATCTAATTTTAAACAAATCTTTTCTATCAAGTTAAGCTAAACTTGTTCAAAGGCTTCAATAATATCTGGGATAATTATGATGAATAGAGTAAACAAAGTTATACCTAAACTCTGCTCATTATGCTTCTTAGCAATTATTCACAAAAGCTGAAATGCTTTAGTATGAAGAGCTTGAGCAGCTAGCAGACTGAAGTTACCTTACTACCATGGCCTTAGACTTTTAACAAAAAAAGTTTAATTTCGTGACAATTTGAATAGCTAAATAGAGTCACAATGCTCGATATTCATGCACATTCACTTCCCTATTGATATCTGGATTAATGATTTCACTAACTCAACTATTAAGTATTGTACTGAAAATATTTACTAAACAAACTTCTTCCTTTCTTAAAAGCTTATAGAAAAATAAATACTTTATTTCACAAAGTCAGTTTAATTTACAAATCAAATATCTTTGAATGAAATAAATTTTGGAGAAATATATATCGATGATTCCACCGGCCTCGCCAACCACACCAAACCGTAGTTTTTTTTTTCAGGATGAAATGGCAGCTTTTGAATCTCTTCAGGTTTCTCATCGTCCCAAATGCAGCAATTTTGTTTTTTGACATACCTATTGACTCAGAAATGGGCCTCATCGCCGAACAAAATTTGTGTCGAAAACGTCGGAACTTCTTGGAACTTTTCAAAAGTCCATAGAACGAAGCGATGTCGCTTGGGAAGGTCGATCGGCTGCAGTTCTTGCAGAAGTTGTAATTGAAACGCTTTCAATGTAAGATCTCGACATAAAGTCCAGGTTGCTGCGAATGGCTGTCATGACAGTTTGTCACGACTCACGTGTGATTTGTCGAAGAAGGTTATTGAGAAAAGTACCTCTACTTGGATCACCCGCTAAGATGAGATTTTAAGCTAGTGCTAAGCCAATCAATATCGTTGTTCGATTCGTCACTGCCATCGTTATGTTTATCGCTTTAGTTAACGGATTTGGATAAAAATAAAATAGGCGGTTATGAGAGTATTAAATCATTTTCGTCTTCTTTTTCTTTATGCTTAAGAAAGTTTAGAACTTACGTAAATTAGTAATACATTATCAAAATTTCGCGTTCTCTACCTCAAAAAAAATGCTGATTCTGATGAATGCAGAATCAAAGTTTTGTAAGAAAAATATTTTTCTTTGAATTGATATTGTCATGAAATTTGACACAGATTATTACCTAAGCCAACGCTACAATAACAAAAGCAAGCTTTTAAAATCGGATTAAGATGGCATATTGCTGATAATTATGTGTCACCAGCTCAGAATTTCTCGACAGGTCACAAGCATATTTATATCTCCGTATGCGTATTTGCTTTTGAACAAAAAATACACAATAAATTCGCTGCTATTCGTTCAGTAAACATAATATTGTGACATATAAATCTATTTAGCTTATTTATTTGCGGAAAGACAATAATTTATATGTACATACATTAGTAAAATGGCACCAGCGCCAATGAGTCAAACGCCTTACCATTTACACCAGCATGAGTACAATTCCATGTTTATTGTCTTTCGCATATTTATGTATGTGTAAAGGCATTTGTTTCTGTATTGTATATGTGCCGCACGCAACTGTATGCCTCTATTGAGTGTTTTATACACTTAAATCAAACAAGAGAAATGTATAGAACTCTCCGCAAAAGCAAACTACTCTGCTATAAAGTGCTTTACAAAGCCAAATATTTGCACTACTCCACAGAAATATATATATCGGGTGATTTTTTTGAGGTTAGGATTTTCATGCATTAGTATTTGACAGATCACGTGGGATATCAGACATGGTGTCAAAGAGAAAGATGCTCAGTAT
>NW_017534919.1:213439-239542 GCF_001853355.1 Bactrocera latifrons
TGAAATTATCTTCAAAAAGTAAATGTCATGAACCAATCTAACGTTTCAAATAAAGAACCGATGAGATTTTGCAAATTTTATGCGTTTTTTTTTTTAAAAAAGTTATCAAGCTCTTAAAAAATCACCCGATAGTATCGCATATGGTATATATTTATCTCATATTTATTTGCACCATTGCTCATTTCAACATACACCGTTATGTTGCAGAGTGTAACCCTTGATTTATACATACATATATGATGGTTTATTTGTTTTATTTGTACATTACTGCAGCAATTGCTCGACACTAAATCGCACTTTTACGTGTTAGAACGTCTATGTTGCCAGTTGAGTGGCACGCAATTTCCTTGTCATTGTTGCAATTTTGTTGAGTTATCACTTTCCGTTACGCTTCTCTAGCTCTTTATATTGTTTACTAGTTTGGAAAAGGAGTAGAAATGATTCGTAGAAATAGTTGTATTAGTTATGTACTTATGAAATCTGTTAGATAGTGCATTGTTCGTAAAAAAAATGGAATTTATATGAACTAATCGAAAAGAGTATTCGCTTCCGCTTGGAGCTATATCATAACTACTGAGATCACCAGATTTTATAGCGCATATACAGAAATAGTTATATTGTTAAACAAAACATGGAAAAATAGCTCCAACATATCTATTTCCTATATGAGACAGTGAAACAGTCAAATGCTTGAACAAAAAGTGGAGACTTAGAATCGAAACGATCATGTCCATCAAAAAGACTCTGACAGGAATCGATTTTCAAGGGACATATTTTCTCAGCTGTGTTCAATAATGGTAAAGTCGGCTAACGATGAGAGCAAAGTATCAGTCAAATTAACCTTAGAACTCAAATTTCAAAGAAGCAACAGGAAAACACATGAAAAAAATATCGGATTATGAACCATGGGTAATAAAAATGTTTTACTTCTTAAGTTTAAGGTGAAATAATACCACAAGAGAAAATTTTACCGAGAATGAAACCTGAGCTCCGATATCTATACCCGTTTTTAGATCTTTACTGACTGTAATATAACAAGTCGCACTTTTGGGAGAAATGCTCAATAAGAAGAAAAAGTAAAAACTACGAGTAAGGTAACATTAACCTTAAACTGTAAATTTCTTAATCCTAAATAAACATCAATAAACCTAACTTGAGCGCACCTTGCCAAAGCTAACTCAACCTGACCTGATTCAATCTAACTGAATATAGCCTAAACTTACTACATTCAATAACTAAAAATGCTTACAAATATTAAATAAATCTCGCCTAAATAAAAATGTTTCTCTTTTATAAGAAATACACCATATAAGGCCAAAAAACTCTGAATTGTTTGCACCCAAGTCACATTAAGTCTTATATTTCCCAGCAAATTACTAACAAGCAATAATTATATTAATTGTTTTATAGCCACGTGTGATTAACCTATTCCAAGTCACTCACTGCATATCCTAAGAGATTAAGTGGCGCACTGTTTATTGTCTATAAGTGCTTAAGCCCCGGTTGTGTCACGCGATTCGCGCGTGTTTTCAATTAATTTGCTGAATAATATGGCTTGTGTGAGTGCTGAGTAATTAAATTAATAGCTTTTGTTTTATTAGCAGCTTACTGAAGTAATAACACTCTATTTGATTTAATTTAAAGAGATAAGCTATATAAGTAAAATTACATAAACATGTACTTATGTATATACACTCGTACGAATCGTGAGGACATTCGAGAAGGAGATCGCTGTAAAAATCGATGTTAAAGTATTCTGTGTTCTCAACTAGTTCTCTAAGTTCGAACCGGCATGACAAAACCAAGAAATATATATATGTATATATAAATATTAGCTTTATCATCACCTGACTCCGAATATTTCCAAAGTGCAAAGTATATGAAGAAGAGGATGAAACGTCTGGTATATACCTTATCGCAAGTGTTGAGGGTTTCTAAAGCAGAAAGCACTTGTGTTCTCCTAGTCATTTGCAACTTGCATTGTTGTTGCCAAGGCGCTACTATTCGTTTACAAAAACAAAAACTTATACAACATTAAAAATCGTATGGCATAGGTATATTCATGCCTCGATTGATCAGCAATACTCCCCGATTGATCATGTCAATTCTACAGATTCCTTTCTGTTAAATTTAAAAAATGTTAACATTTCACTGGGTGAATTCTATCGTTGTGAGAGTAGTTCCCAGGTCGCTGTCGAACCTGCACTTTCTCAATTTTTATGTACCCTGGCTAGGCGCTGTAACTTCAACGCGGTAAGAGAGAGAGAGAGAAGTTCTCATTTATCATCAATTCTATTAACGAGTCACCCAACTTGTCGAATGAAGCCTAGAAGCTGAGACAGCATGAGAGAGGTATCTCAAGAGACCACGTTTGTCATATGTTTACTAAAATATTGGGCATGAGAAGGCTCTCGGAACTACCACTTCGGAGAAGAAGTGAAACCCTGAAATTATTTCAGAGCAATGCTTTACACTATTTTAGCGCATACCGGAATGAGTTCCTACATCATTTCATGATCGCTAATGAAATATGCTCATCTGATAAAACACACAAAACAAAAAACAGACAAACTATGATCTTCACTTGGCGAGGCTAATTCGAAGAAGAGTCTATTGGCAGAAAAGGCAATGGCAACTATTTCCTGACATTCACGAACTGAATACGACCTCGAATATCTTCTTTTATGGCATCGATACCACTTACGCTGTTATAGCCGAGTTTACAACAGCGCCATAGTCGTTCTTCCTTTTCGTTGTTTTTCACTAATTGAAGATTACAAGTGTAGCCAGGTCCTCTTCCATCTGATCTTTCTAAGGGAGTAGATGTCTTCCAAACTATCTAGAGAAGTGCAAGAAATCACAACGCTTTACTACATATATATGTCGAATTATTTTACCGTTAGCTAAATTGCAGTAATAATGGTCCAATTTGTCAAAGAAAAAAGATATTTCAATCATAATCTTCCAGATGTGGTCAGAAGTGTCTTATGTTTTCCAAAATGAAATAATCATTTGACGAGTGGGAATTGGAGCAAATGTGAGATTATCTTCATTATGGTGGCCTACTTTGTGAACCGCCAATTTACCTATTTTCTATTTGAGTTAAAGAAGTTGGATAATCACTAGATTAAGTTTGTTGAACTAAGAGAAAACTGTCTTCAGAAAAAAGTTACCATTTTTCACCTTTTCCAGGCACCCAGGCGCACCATCTCCACTTATTCACTCACACACTTGCCTTCAATAATGTTCTCATAACACAATTTATGCTGCGAAATTAATAATTATCTTAACTAAAACTTCTTACCAAAGAAATTATTACCACCATTTAACATGCAACGCGGCAACGCACTCGCCGCCTTTCGTTGAGTCAACACAATTGAGCAATTAAACTCAACCATCCCAGCGGTAATGGAACTGTTTGGCTTGCTTCATTACAACAGCGCTGTTGGCGACGCAGTTGGCGAGTTTATTACGCCTTAAGTGCGGCTATTTTCGGCGCTCGCTTGGTGCTATAAATGTATTTGATTAGCACCATGAAGAGCTTTATTAGTCAACCGGCATTTCAAGTAGACGGCATGCGCGTTAACTTAATTAGATGCATGCTGAACGGTGTCAAGAATTTTTACTAGTTGAATATAGAGATAGATATCGGGTTATTATGCCCAGCTGTGTTACTGAGAAGCATTAGCGGGCGAGTGCGCAGAGAAATTGTTTTCTATTAAAACTCTTTTTTCCATGATTATGATAATTATGACGCAACATGCCACACAGCACTAATGTTTTTATTTTTATTTTTTAATATCTCAAACTAAGTGCTATAAAAATAATCAGAATGTAGACACCAGTTGGATTCAGTACTCTGCCACGACCAAGACCAAGTATCCTCTGGCCGAAAAACACCCATTTTAAGGAGAGCTAAAGTGAGCCCATGGTTCTACGCAGGGTTTGGGACCCGCCACGTACAATACACCCCCAATGAAAGTAGGAAACAGCCTAGAATGAGAGATCTCACTTTTGATGACGACCACTGCAAACGTATTAGGGACTATAATTTAAGAGAATACACCTGAAATATCCGGTCCCTTAATTGCTAAGGTGCCTCTACCCAGCTGGTTGATATCTTCTCACAATAAAGACTGACCTCACTGCCGTGCAGAAATGCGATTGACGGTGCAATGACTGCGACGAGAAGGCACTTGTGGCACTTACTACAGTGATCATATAAAGGGATTAGTGGTAGCAGAGAGACTCTGTCGCCGAGACATGAAATTCAACGAACAGTATATTCAGCCTCCAGAATGAATGATCCCCAAACTATTAGTTTAAGACTGATCGACTTCGCCGGGAACCAAAATAAAGTGATGGTGATGGTTAATTACATTCCTGCATAGAAAAATACAGCAACCTGACCTCCTCCGGTTCGTAGAACCACCAATCAGATCGATTATGTTTTGATAGATGTAAGACACATTTGCAATTACCCATCTTTATAACAACATGTATCAGCTTCTATGTAAAATATGGTCGGACTAGAGCATGCCCGCTGATTGGATTTGAATTGCCCTCTGGCTAATCCACAAAAAAGGGGACACCACACAATCTGCGCCAACTACCATAGGATAAGCCTCCTAAACATCGCATTTGAGGGTTCTATCGAGCGTATTGTGTGAAAGATTAAAGCCCAGTGACTTTAGTCCTGGAAAATCAACAACTGACCAGATATTCACCATGCGCTAAATATTGGAGAAGTGGATCGACATACACCACCTTTTCGTCGATTTTTAAAACTGATTTTGACAGCACGAAAAGGAGCTTCCTTTAAGCCGCGATGTCAGAATTTGGTATCTCCGCAAAACTAAGACGGCTGTGTAAACTGGCGTGTAATAATAACAAAAATCGATTAAAATTACCACAAAATATACTATTTAGTTCAGATTCAGTCGCTTTGCTATATACTCGTGACTAAAAATTTCGGGATAAAGTATGGCTGCAGCCGAGCTTAATCTTTCCATACCTATTTCCTAATCGACTCTTCTTTAACTCAGCACAGTAGTTAAGTTAATGTCATTCTTTCAGTTCACACACATATCACCTGCAATAAATTTAATTCAATTTCTCACTTAAAAACTGAATTTATCCCGTTAATTCCCTCTCGCTCGTTGCATTTTGCACTTATTAAATTTACAACCACTTAAACCGGCTACGAAAGCCCTCCCTTCCGCTTGATTGCGTTTAAACACACCGTCGTTTTATTATCCGTCTCTTTAATATCCACGCCATGCACGCGCCACTACACCAACTCCACTTCATGCTTCTGTCGCGCTCAATCTCTCTCCTCATCGCCTGTACTTTCAAGTACATCAAACGAATGGCTGAGTCTTGAATTGCAATGAAATTTTGCAATTTACATGCAAAATTATGCCAAAGTGGAGTGCAGCGAGCGTTTCGTAACGACAAAGCAATAGCTAGAGACAACAACAAAACCGCTGTTTACGTTTATATACTATATACTATACATACTGGTATATGTATTTATGTAGAGATAAGTATAACAATGTCAACAGCAACCGCAAGTGTTGGCTTCAACAACACTCAAACACATTCTTGCACCGGTACAAACAAACAGCCAGCACAATATGTTTACGTCTGCCGTCGCCGTTATTATGTAAATATGATCGTCGACTACTCATCATCATTGTTATCATGTCCTTTTTGTCGTTGGTCACCTTAGTGGCCACTCAAGGTTTGGTCCTTGTTTGCGTGTTGCACTCGTGCATACCTGCGTGTGAATGCTTTTAACTTCCGGACTGTATTTTAAATTTGCTGGCGATTTAACGGTTTTTTTATGGCAAAAAATAGTATATTCTTTTTATTGTATATAAATTTGTACTGTAATCAGTTTGGTATGATGACACTTCTCAAGAGCTTTTACGCGTGCTTCTATTTTTACGCTTAAAAAAAAATTTAAGAGTGCAAAGATTATGAGGTTTTCAATAAACATATACGGAAATTAGAGTGGATTGAGACAGTAATATTATATATGTATATATAATTCTAAAATTGTCTTAAAACTTTTAGATTTTGAATTCACTCATAACGATGATGAGTGACTTGTAGAATTTGGTATTTGTTCGTCGAGAGAAGGCTTCGAGGTTGACGTTGTTGTTGATGTTAATACCGGTTCCAAGATGTACGAAATTATCTACGACTTCGAAGTTTTGACTGTCAACAGTGACGTGGGCGCCTAGTCGTCTTGCCGTTCACTACCAGACTCATTTGCTTTGCTTCTTCATCCAGTTGGGATAAATCAGAACTAGTAGTTTTACTCAAAATATTTAATAATTCCCCGAATGCCAGTAATTCCCAAAAGTTCAACCCATCGGGAAAATTTCCTCTTGAGTTTTACTCTCCCTAAAATCGTGTGTGTTACTCTCTCAACGGCTCTCGCCGCTTTATTGTTCTCCAGATGGACAATTGCATAGAATCGTATACACAAAGTCATTGAGATTCTTAGAGAAGTTTTTGAAGTAGTTCGCGATGTCAGTGAAAACTTGCCCCTTGATTTCACCTATCTCTAACAATTTCGATAATAAACAAGTTAGCAGATGATCTCAACATCTCCTTTGAAACAGCTTATCGATTTTGTATATTTGGTTTTGAGTATGAAGCGTGTCAATTGTAGACTTGCATCACAAGTACTGAGCCTTTTGAAAAAATGATGTCGCGTGTGCGTCCCAAAAGAGTTGCTTGACAACGTAGCTGAGAACCCTACATTCAACAAGTGCATCTTTACGATGAAGGGTAGGTAAACGAATATGACACTGAAGCCGTCGTGGATGGCGCTCCAATAATAAGCCAACAGGAATCCGACATTGAAGTCGAATAAATTTCTGCATTCCCTTTCATATAACATTTCCAACATCTTGCAAGCCTCACATAAGCAGTGCAGAAAAGAATATTTTCGACGATTTCAAATTACGAACAAGAACACAGGGCGTGCCCCAAACACTACGTTTTTCTTGATCGTCGTCTACGAACCCGGTTTAGATGACAGAAACGTCCGTGTGTGTAAACCGGCACTTATATAATCTCTTAAACGATGATATCTTAAATAATAGCTATAACATACCTCATACAACTTTTGGAATTAAAAAGGAGTCGTATAAGAGAAAAAAGAGAGAAAATATATCAAAAGAAAATTCTGTTAAAAGTTGCAAATAGTAGATATATACCATAATAGAAGTAAGTAATCACTAAATTAAAACTTTTGTTTTAAATTTTAAAAAGTTTCTCTTTAGGCGGACATTTTATTATACAAAATTAGATGAGTTAAATGCTGATTAGTATCAACACAACCACTAACGTTAATCATCGGTAATATTTAAGGTATGCTTTAGGTTAGACTTTTTATCAAACGAGAATCCACTCCTATTATTCTATGCATTTATGCATTATTAGAAATTCTCGCTCTACGAAATGTCTGTACTTTCGGCTTCACTCACTCAACATCTCATCAAAAAATCCCTTTGAAGGCCACATTATTTATTGAATACCATTACACCGTTATCGTTAAAGCGCCATTTATTAACGCCGACTTATGAAAGTATGACTACCCCAACACCAGCAACGCAAAAGTTAGATAAAATGCGCAAAAGACAAGGTTATTGACCCAGATTACATAACATGAAAGATACGACTATGAGTTATTAATGGACAGAAACAAAAAATAACTCACTAAAAGCAAATTTATCATTAGAGGCATTTAATATTAACGAAACGCATATCAAATACTTATAAAGCTTTAGCAAGGCTCGTTAACGCACCCAACACAGTGAATGCATAAAAATCTTCGACTCCCATCTACCAGTGCTGCCAATCAGTTGTGATGTTTGGTAAATAAAAACGAGACGAAAGCCATTGAGGTCAGCTGCGTGTGTCTCCAAAGATGCGCACAAAGTGAAGGAGATATGGTTGCATACACATATACGTATACTATATATATGATTTGACATTAGGGTAAGCCAAAAAATTATTTCCAATTTTTGGATGGAAAAATTTACTTGAGGTAGACCTTCCATGTTTTATGCAACAATCGTATTATATATGGGCGTAGGCACCGATTACGCGGTTTACCAGTCGTTCTACCTCTTCGCTGTTTGACGCCAATTGGAGTTCCAAGTGAATCCAGGTCTTTCTGCACCTGATCTTTCCAACGGAGTGGAGATCTTTATCTACCTCTCCTTCCTCCGCTGGGTACAGCGGGGAATACTCTCAGAGCTGGAGTATTTTCATGCATTCGGACGACATGAGCTAGCCTTGTAACATCGACTTAACAGATGTTGTCATCGTCCATGTCACTGCACCATAAAGCAGAAAGGGAATGGTTAGAAAGAGGAAATTATCTTGATGACAGGAGATATATCGTCACACAGTATGCTCGGCAAAACTGTTAGCTGTAGCACATTGTATTCCTGCTGTCGTATTTGAATAGCTCGGTCGGTAATCCAACGGCCCATCACCGGTGTCAGTCACTAGATCACCGGCGGGAGTTCTACAAGAGTATGCTCCAGTCTTGAAACCTTTTATTAGTAGCCAGGAAGCTTTTCGAGCACTAACCCTGTCGGGCAGCTTTTCAAGCTCTTCGTACTGACGCATTTCGGCATCTCTCGTTTTTTGTTCGTAAACGCAGCTCTCGGTATCTATCCCATTCCGCAAGTGTTGAGGGCGACTGCAGGGTTGCGAGTTAAGTTTTCTTAGTATACGAAGTTCATTTCAACCCGTAAATTCGGGACTAGTTTTTTTGGACGCCCTAATAAAATTCAAGATAAATATATGTATGTACATTTTGATGTGGAAGAAAAATAGGAAATGTGGCATAAAATGCCTTTCAATCACACGCAAGGCGTACGCGTTCATTATGTTTATCACTTGCTATATTTCTTTTGCTTCCACTTTTATCTAAGTGTACGTTGTTTTCAGTTTTATCTACTGTGGGTCACATATATAGTATGTATGCTCAAGCGCCGGCATAAATCGTTTCACTGAACAATTGCATACGCGCCAAAGTGTGTCGATTATCGGCAGATACACACACAAACAAATAGACATATATATTCGGTTATATATATATAAATATTTATATATATATAAGTATAAGTAGCACACTTATGCACCAGCGCAAAGTAACTGAAAGCTATTGTTATGCAGAGCCTATGACAATACCGGCGCTTCCGAGCTAATATTTGCAAAGATTTCATTTTTCTTCGAGCCAAATAAGGCCTAAATATATACAGGAATAAATATGTGCGTATATATATGTAAATATACATGTGCATATATATATATATATATATATTTGTATATCTGCATAGCAACGTATCTTCGATTTTATCGCTGCCGACATATTGGCGCGTGCGTTTGAAGTAAACAATTGTTTGGTGTTGAAAGTTGCCAAATTCCTTTTGCTTACACAAATACATATGTACGTACATATGTTTTGAGTATATGTGTACGCCTAGTGCTGAAACCTCCTATGCCACAGTCAAAAACAGCTGCCCCACATTGCCAACAATAAGTAGGTGCGACATTTCGCCCCTATAAAGCTGCGATTTGCATAATACTCCTATCTAATTTATATATTATTATCGGCAGGAAGCTTTTCGGGCATATAGTTATTTGATTTTGATGAATATATTACGGAATTTAGCCAAAGAATGTATCAAAGATACATGTGTTGAGGATAGAAGTTACTTGCATGTTTGAAAAGCAGAAAGAGAGAAACTCATACACATACCTAGATATGTGGGAAGAGAGACTGTTGGAAATACAAAAGGTATGAATCGAATTGTTTCCGTGCTAGTTATGGAGAATCTTAAGAGTTTTAGACCTTTAAGTTCTAAAAACTTGTTATTATAACATATATTACTTTTCACAAAATATTTATACTCGGCACATTCTGTGCCACAAAATAGGTTTAGAAGCACAAACCTTTTCTGGACTTATATCAGCTGCTGCCAAGGATCGACTTTAATCTCTCCAGTCTTCTTTCTCTTTATTTCTCTCTACATTTACACCATACAAACCCTTTCTGGTTACATAATTTAACCTTCCTTAGCTACAAGAGCAATACTAAATAGACTAAACAACAAAACATTCCAAGTGAATTAAATTTAAGCTCCATCCAACTTTTTTTTTAAATACCCATATCAAAATAGTATTGCATAACTTCCGTATCTATTAAATTGCGCTAAAGGCAACGCCACCAAATGACCGCAGTCCTTCGTGTAGCCAACTGACAAACGTGACAGCTGAGACAAGCCTTTACAGATGATTGCTGCATGTTAATGTGCTGTCACTATCAATGAAGCGCATGTCCAACCAACCATTAGAAACCCGCGAAGTAGAAAAATATGAATACATCCACGACAAAAATTTTATAGTACATACCAACAACGATTAAAAATTACTCTTGGGTTGAAGCGAGCTGAACGAAGGTGTTAATTTTTAAATATTTATGGTTGTATGTAACAGTATATAAGTTTTCCCCTGAACTACGCATCTACGAACTATAATTAAATATATTTAARTACATATATATATATTTAACCGGTTCATTCCATATTACCCTGTAGCTTACTTAACCATTTAGCTGTCAGTTTACTAGTTTACACATGAACAAAATAATTATATATTTGGATCTTTAAATTCTTTGATAATGCTCAAAGTAAATGGAACCATATGACTATTAATTCTAAAAACACTGAGCCAACTGATCCCTTTAAATATTTATGTATGTACAAATTGAAGAGTTGCCATCTGTCTGAAAATTTGTTTTAATATTTCGCTCTATTTAGCAATGAAATTAAAAATTTTTGAGTGAGACTGCTAAGTATCAAAAAAATTATAAACAGACTTGCTACCTTTTTAAAAAAATATCGCAATATAGATTTGAAACTAGAAGTATTTTCTCAAATACTAATGCACACTGAACCAAAATAATTTTCTATGTACATTAAAAGCGTTGCCATCTGTGTAATATATTTGTTTTAATTTTTTTTTATTGAGCTACGAAATGATATCTTTTTGATGAAAAGGTAACTCCGAAAGCCAGAAATATTTTGAACAGTGTTGCCACCTTTTTGAAAAAATATTTCATAATAAATTTCAAACAGGAAGTATTTTAAAGAATAATATTGTACAAGAATCCGTGAAACCAGAGTTACCACCATTTAAAAAATATTGCATTTTCGATATCAAGCAGGAGGTAACTTTGTGAACACTAATGCACAAAAATGTGGTAAACAGAGTTGCCATCTTTTTTAAAAATATTACAATATTAATGCAAAAAAAGTTTTCAGTGAGACTTACGTAAAACAACTTTAAAACAGAGTTTAAACTATTTGAAAAAATAAAATGCACTATAATAGGATTGCCATCTAACTCGTATATGTCTGAAAACTTAAGACAAAAAGATTTAATAAAGTTAGAATTGTCTTCGAAATTTGAAAGCTGCTATCATTGTTCATTTTTTATTTGCTACGTAAACATAAATTTTTCCAATTAATCCTTCTCGAAATCCGAAGAGTGTTTCTTCGAGGTTTAAAACCGATAATCGTATCTGTCGATAGCTTTTTCTTTTTCTTTGGCACTATATCTTAGTTTATGAAATTTTTTTTTCTCTAGCAGAGTGCTTTGCGATCTTAAAGCTTAAAAAAACTATTTTGCTTTCAGTGGCTAATTCTGCACTTATGCGATAGAGCCTCTCATGCCGAATCTGCCGAAGAAGGGTAATCGTAAGATTAATAACAGGCCGGTACGCACTTTTTCCTTCCCGTGGAATGTATGTATGTATAATATGCAAGCTCTTGGTTTCGTTTTCCACCCATACATCTCGAATCGAAGCAGATTTTCGCTGGAGCATCTGCTTCCATGCATACGACATGACTTCGTCAACACACTTGGTGGATGTTCAAGCACCTTACACTGCACCTGTCATTGCAGGGCTCTCTTTAAGGACAATTCTTTTGAAAGTGATTTCTTTCTAAAAGATTTCTCATTGCGGTTCAACATCGTCCATGTTTCTGCATTGCAGAGTCAGAGAGCGCAGTTTTTGTTTGTCAAAAGAGGGATTTTCTATTCAATTGTCTACCAATCCCAACTAGCACCTAATGACAAAACATATTGTGAGCTTGATTTCTATGGTTTGATTGCTGGTGGTATTTGTGATGATTCCAATAGAATATTACCAAACAGAAAATATAATAATAGCAAGAATAAAATTGTTTTTATTGAAGCAACCATTATAAGGTTAGATTCTCTCAACAAATCCGGTTCATAATCGGATCCACTTACGCTGTGGTAAAAGTTTTGTCTCCTACATTGATTACAATTATCTGCTTGTTGTCCCAAACACACTTTCTTTTTTTGTATTTGCTTCCTTTTTCATTTGCTTTCTCTTTCTATATTTCTTCCCACCGCAACATATTACAGTAACACTCATATTTTTACTGCGCACCACCCAATACCTTTTATGTATTTCTCTAAACTTTTTACTTTTTGCAGGCTATTTGCTGTTGTATTATGATTTATGAGAGCCCATCAATGCGACGTGTTGACTTTATTGAGTAGTCTTAAAGTTATTGTGTGTCGAAGCAGTGGTAAACAAGTAAAAAAAGAAAAGTAGTTAGGCGAGAAATTTATAAAGTGAAAAATGTGCAATTAAGCTCGTACTCATCTGTCATACATGTCAACCGTTAACAACAAATATTACTCATACTCAACTAACCAATTAACTGTTTCTTATTGTTTTCCTCTTCACTTGCAGAAATAACAACTTAATGGACGGTTGATGAAGGACACTATGTAAAAATCTGTGTTTAAAATAAAACTTAAAAAGAAGTGAAATACAAATTCCTCTGAAAAAAATAATTTCCGACAACATCAAAACTGTATCAGCACACTATCTTCAAATCCAGCGCTCTTACGCTCAACTCAATAGCAACTAAGGTATAGTACAGGCTATACAACATGTCGCACAACATTGTTACAAACGCTTACCCCGACGAACCGCAGATCTCGACTTTGGCGCTCTTCCCGCTCGAAGAGGCTATCGGCTCGCCGTTGCTACACAATCTCAGCTCAACGATGACTGTGAGCATAAAGAACGACACCTACAATACAACCATGGAATATTCATACTATGAGAATTGTCCAACAAATGGCGACTCTATTGGGCATATTGTGAATTTTGTGCTCTATGTGATTGTTTGTGTTATTGGCCTGTTCGGCAATACGCTTGTGATCTATGTCGTGTTGCGTTATTCGAAAATGCAAACCATCACTAATGTCTACATACTCAATTTGGCAGTGGCTGATGAGTGCTTCCTAATTGGCATACCCTTTCTGCTGCATACCATAGTTAGCGGTAGTTGGCAATTCGGCAACTTCATGTGTAAAGCTTATATGGTCAGCACGTCAATTACACAATTCACTTCGTCGATCTTCTTGTTGATCATGTCAGCAGATCGTTACATTGCCGTCTGTCATCCAATCTCTTCGACGCAATACCGCACGCCATTCATTTCGAAATTAGTATCCGGCTTTGCTTGGCTTACTTCGGCTCTGCTGATGTTGCCGGTCATCATATTCGCCAACACGGTGGAGCAGAATGGACACATTTCATGTCACATCAAGTGGCCTGAGTTGGGCCATCATGAAACAGGTTTCACTTTCATTATGTATGTCTTCACGCTCGGTTTCGCCACACCGCTCGTCTTCATACTCTGCTTTTACTACCTCGTCATACGGAAATTGCGTACTGTCGGCCCACAGAATAAGTCGAAAGAGAAGAAACGTTCTCACCGCAAGGTAACACGTTTAGTACTGACCGTCATCACGGTTTATATACTTTGTTGGTTGCCCTTCTGGATCTCACAACTAATACTCATCACGACTACACCCAGTCCGTGTGCTACACGCCTGGAAATTGCCATCTTTCTGCTTGTTGGCTGTCTCGGTTACTCCAACTCGGCGATGAATCCGTTTCTCTACGCTTTTCTAAGTGAAAACTTTAAAAAGAGTTTCCGCAAAGCATTCGCCGCTATAACGGCATTAAACGCGAAGGACACCACGTTCACGGCCAGCGGCACCGGCACTGTGCCTACAGCTGAGCTACATAGCAAGGATATTAGTATGTTCAGCAAGTTGGGTAAGAAGGGTCGCAAATTAGCAGCTATACGACAACAACGGCAAAAGCAAAAGGAGGCGCTACTAGGTGTGGATAGTAATACAACAACTTTGCTTACAAATACCACATACGGCACGGCTACAACCGCGACAACAATGACCGTGGCTGAAACGTCCGAGACATTGCCGACGGAAATTACAAATGCCAATTCCACGCTCATTGCGTGCTGTGACAATGGTCAGCTGATTAAAGGCGACAATACAACAGCTGATTCTTCGGCGCTGAGCGCAGTCAGTGTGGTGAGCACGGCGACAGACTTGCAAGCCAATGGCGCTGTGGCACATGCAAATGCGGCAACGGAGCGACCGCCAGTGTTGCGCACAGATTTATAAGAAAATTGAAGCGAAATGGGTATGTGGGTGTGAAAAGTGAGTTTAGCAAAGTTGGAGGAGAAACATAAGGCGAGCTCATCTGTATACTCTCTTGTCGTACTGCTAGAGTGCTTAGCACGTAAGTTTAAGTAATTAATATACGGCTGTTCAAACTGTTTAAGATGAAAGAGTACTTACATAATATTACTACTACTGTTAATTATCTCATTTTGTTTTTGCAACCATTTACTACGTACATAATTAATTATATGTCTGCCACTGTAAAAACTCTGCATAAAACTTATTAGTTATGGATAAATATCTATATGTATAATTGCTCAGCAAACCACTTGTAAAACTGTAGTTCTAAGCTTCTAATTTAATAATAGCAACTATTGAAATAATTAATAATAATTCGTATGCTAAAATGCAAAAAGAAAAGTTTTCTACCGTAGTATTCAATGTCTTCTGGGTAGTACTATATGTGTTAAGCCCCTTATGTAATGTATAAGGTATTAAGTATTTGTGTACCTGTACATATCAGTGATTGTATGTAAATTAATGTTCAAATGTAATTCAATGGTAAATATATAATAAATTATACATGAATATATACTACTGAAAAATTTATAAGAACTAATTTATCTGACGAAACTGGCGTGAGTATATAGCATGTTAGATACTATTTTTTGGTTTAATTAAGTGGGTTAGCGATTCCGCAGAGCTATCGTATCCGGTGTGCACTAATGCTTATTCTAAGAGAGATTTGTCTTTGACAATTTCTAAGCACAATAACAAGTAAAAAAAGAAATATAAAGTCCGCTAAGTTCTCTACTAAATTATTAAAACTATTTAAATTGGCGTCATTGGATCAATTAAGCTTAAATTCGTGAATTATTCAGATTAATTTTCACTAGTATTGGAAAAGGAGTTTTACTTCCGACAAATTGTTGAAGAATTCGCTCAAAAATTTAATAAAATATGAAAAAATACTTAATTGAGTCAATTAATTTTAATTTTGTTAACTAGGCGAATTTTATATAACCTACTATTAGGGGAAAGAGCTGTTCTGCAGACAAATTGTTGAAGCATCCGCTCAAACCTCTAACAAAATATGAAAAAAAAATTCAAAAAAGAAGACAATTAGTCTTAATTTCATTATAAAATCGAATTTTATATTCACTAGTATGAGGAGTTTCAAATTAATCAAATCCTATATTACCTAGTATTAGAAGAACGAGCTTTACTGCAGACAAATTGTTGAAACATCCCCTCAAACCTTTAATAAAATGTGAAAAAATTGCTTAATTGAATCAATAAATTTTAATTTTGTTAATTAGATGAATTTTATATTCCATAGTATTGGGGGAAAGCGCTATTCTGCAGACAAATTGTTGAAATATTGACTTTAGCCGGGCCCATTGTATTTAGATAAAGTAATATTATTCATTTGTTTATATTCAATAAAGAAAAATAGTCGAAGAAATGTTAAAAGTCCGCTCAAGTCTTTAATAAAATATGAAAGAATTTAATTAATTCAGTCAATTATGCTTAACTGAGTTATATAGTCGAGTTTTGTACTGACTAATGCATGTTTTCAGATCAAATTATATAAAACTTATTAAATCATTTACCTGAATTAAGTCAATTAAACTCAATTTAAACGAATTTATATTATTCACTAATTCTCATTTAAAAAAAAAGCTTTTGGGTAGGTAAATTATTAAAAGACTAATTATTGAAACAGTAACAAGTCTTCTCCATTAAGTAAATTAAGCTTAATTGAGTTAATTAGTGGAACTCTGTATTAACTAATACTCTTTTTTTAGATCAAATCACTAATAAGATATTAATTCATTTAGCTGGATTGAGTCAATATATATACTTATCTTAGACTGTCAGTTATTTGAATAATATAATAAAATTTAGCTGGGCTAGATATGAGTTGAATAGTAAATTGAGCTCAATTAGCCTCTGAAATAATTTAATAACAATTTAATAACTGAGCAGTAAACTTATACTTTAGGATGTAAATTATATCAAATATTTGCTATTGATTGGTTTCCAAAAAGCTTTAAGTTATTTAAGAAAGGTTTTGAACAAGAACGGATAAAATACATACTTACTGCATGCCACAAAAATTAGAAATAAAACGTATATTACAAAAAAGTTAATTTTCAAGTTCAAAACATATTTAAAACGAGAAAGTTTTGGCCAGTTTTACCATTTTTAAATTGGAATTGGATCGTCCATTGTCATTTAAACCACGAAAACCATAATATTTAAATGAAACTCGTTTTGGAATTTGCTGTACATAATTTAGAGTTACCTTCAAATCGACGGCAACCAGACTATTAGTTTTAAGCGCGGTGAACACTCCTATTAACGTCAAATCAATCATACCATAAAAAATGAGACTTCCTGTGCAGTATATCACTAACGCTGGCTTACGCATTAAAATATAATATATGTATATATTCAAAGGCAATTTGAGTCAGCCTTTAAATTGATTACTCATTCTTCAAGTGCCTCCAGTGATCGAGTTTAAAATATTTGCCGACTTTTTTCTCTTACTCAAATTCACCGATTTCAATCACTTCCTCAAATAACAAATCAACCAATCCAATGATTTTATTTCCTGCAATGAAAGTCAGGTCGCATTAATTACACAAAGAAAGTTATGCGATAGAATTCCAGGAATCCATTTCAATTGACATCAATCAACAGCCAACAAGGAGAGACTTTTTTAATGCCAAAAGCGAAGGCAAAATGAAGCGATTAATTTTCTGTAAAAATAAATTAGCAATAGAAAGAACAACGACGGTACAAATTAATATAATTAAATGTGTAATCAAGTGCAGAAAGTCAGTAATAAGCTCAGTGAAGAATGAAGTATAAAGCAAAAATTTATGAAAACTTATATTCACGGTGAACTCAGTGAAATTACGGTCTATCTCAAATAAGAAAATTTATGCTTATATATTATATAATTATCCAAAGAGTAGCTTTAATTAAGAAACCCTAGAATAGTGGGGGCCGTAAAAGTGAGGTTAGATTGTAAAAGCTTCTTATACTTTGGAATACTCTTAGGTTCCAGAGGAAGACGCGTTTTCTTTCGAAAGATGAACACGTGAAACCAAATTCTGCAGCTCACGAGTTTAACAGTTATCCAATTAAAATATTTAAGCAAGGCTCTAATCAACATAGAGAGAGGAAAAATTCAAATTTTTTTAATGATTTCTATTAAAAAAGAGGAAAGCGAAAGAGCTATGCTATACTTTCTTTCTTTCCACCTGTACTTCTCCCTCTCACACTCTATTTTTACCTCTCTTTCTCTTGTATGCTCTTTCCCTCTCCAAAACTTTTTCTCTCCCACACCCTCTCTATCTTAATATTTCTCTTATGTTTCATCTTCATATAGACAAATTCGAGTATTTTATGACTTCGTAAATGCAAAAAGAAAAAAGATGACTAGAGAGCTATGCTATTTCAAAATGGGTGAATAATCGCCTGTGGAGAAATAGTCGATTAAACCATTTCAAGTTTCCAAAAAGAGTACGAAATCCCTGGGCAGTAGTAATGCTATCAATTTTATAGTTATTTGGGGAATACTTTCGAAAACTTGATTCTGTTGGAAGTAGAAGCAGTCAAAACCTGACTTAAGTATCAAAATTTTTCCAAGCACAACTAATATCCCACCTTCAATTTATTAGCAAGCATGCATCCAATATTCTCTTCAAAATTTAATTCACATGCAATAAAATTTGCAAAGTAGTAAACATTTTCATTGCCCGAGCAAGACTTTGTATTAAAGAAAATTGAGACATCCACTGTGTTTCTCAATTTTATACACAAATATTTTTAATGAGACTTTACTGCTTGCCGTTGAGCCATCAATTGAGTTTAATTTGTCATATAAAATGATTTGAAATGCCAAAGAAGCGAGCTTGTATGCCTGTCAGTTGCTAATACTACGGCTTAACACGCACAATTCATGTTGAGCTCAGTGCCGTTAAGTGATTTTACGTACACACATACATACATTTTATACTTGTGTTTGCGCGTGCTCATTAATCCCAAGTATTTGGAGGCCTTTAAAAAGAGATAAATCACTTGACATCGAGATATTGATGTGCCAAATTAGGTATTTGGTAAAAGCAGCGGCGCATTCGTGACAGCTTGTAAGCTTATAAAAACCTTCGTTCAAACATTTTCCATTTAATTAAGTGCTTTCTTCTTTACAGATCGGTAAGTGTATGTTACAGTTTATGTGTGAGATGTCAACTAGATAAGGCATTGAGTTTTCGCTTGTTTGCCTTCTGAAAAATTTTGTTAATTGAAGCAACCCTTGCATAAAATTCTTTGAAAATAAAATACAGATTAGTTAAGCGATAACTAGTATGACTTAAATGTTTTGTTTATATTTAATTATTCATAGCAATAATATTATTTAAGGAATTACATATATTGGCAAACATCAAAGACTTTGCAAGTTAAATGTGTAAATAGCTCATAAAATTATAGCACTTCTATGCTTGATCTACAATTATATATTTATGATCAAAAGCTATACAAATATTAACCACTTTTCTAGCTCAATGATACTAATAGCAATTCCTGCTTTTTGAGCTTCTGTTGGAAAATTGA
This sequence comes from Bactrocera latifrons, assembly GCF_001853355.1. Lineage (NCBI taxonomy): Eukaryota > Metazoa > Arthropoda > Insecta > Diptera > Tephritidae > Bactrocera > Bactrocera latifrons. Next base: position 232,643 of record NW_017534919.1, read on the forward strand.
GAATCACGATACTTGCGATCATAAACAACCCATTATCTATCATCAGCTATACAAGCACAGACTTCAATTCCTTGACTTCCTAACAAAATTATTTATATACTTATTCATTTTTTTTGAGGTCAAAAGTCACGTGGATAATGATAATGAAATATATCAAGACAGGAAATCACCCCCGTATACATTAATAGATGTAATCGAAGAAAAGATAGTAGCTTTCACTCCGATACTCGAAAAGTCAATACGTCAAAAAATCATTATTTATTTCCATGTTGAACACAGGGCTTTCTTTATTTGCCTTGATTAAGTTCTGATTCAAATCATCATGATATGCTATATTAATGCTTCAAGCTAAGATATTTAAATATTTCATTCAAGCTTAAGCTGCCGAATTAACTCATGAAAGTAGCGCACCAAAAATAGTTTCAAGAATAAAAAGTCGTTATACTGAAAGTAAGAAACTGTTACACAACGTTCTTTTTTTTATTTCAACACAAGCTTCTGTACAATACATATACTTAGAGCCATAAACTCAACTATTTAAAACGATATTAGAGGACTTTTACATTGAAGATGTGTACCATGATTTTTTTTAAGATTCGTCAGGCACCAAGAATATTTGTATAATGACCAAGCAGTTCAACAAGGGTGAGTTTTAGCTTCCCCAACTTGAAATTTTTAAAATAATATTGTGATAAACAAACTATCTTCGATTTAACTCAAAAGAACAAAGCTATATTCTCTTAAAAAACGTACACTTAAACCTCATTAAATCATATAAACCATTTGTATGATTATTCACGATAGATTGGGTTTTATAGTTAGAAAACATTTGCGGGGGTTGCTTTATATTTCAGGATTAGAAAACTAAAACAAATATTAGTCAACGAAAATCACCATATTTTTTTTTTTTTTTTTTTTTTGGTTTTTTCAAAATATACTTCACAAAAATCTACAGGTATGTATATAATTTTCATGTGTTTGTACGAATTGTGCAATTTTGCCATTCTGAGAAACCTTGAACTCTTAGTATACTTTTTAATAAAAAGAAGTCATTTGCCGCCAACTAAGAACTATATGGTGGATAACTCATCAAATCAATATTTTTAGTGCTGAAAAATGCAGCTGTTTCAGTCGATGTATGTGAACTCTTATTGCTGTTGTGAAGAGTGATCCGTCTTCGCCGGTTTTCCTGATTTCTTAGAGACAACTGCCATTAAAATGCTTTTAATGTTCGATACTATACCCAGTTGTTCTAAAAACCAGCAGTGCTGCTAAGCAGTGTTTTGTGCTCTAACAACCTTCTTTGTATTCGGATTATGTGGAAACACCCTTACAGTTGACAGCTGTTCAGTTGTGGGCTCATACGCGTTCATATATGACTCATCACCTGTCATCATGTCATAGACATGTTTCGAAACATCGCTATAGGACAAATGACGATCTTATAATGTCAATTTGCGTATTTGCATCAATATTTTCTGAAACCAAAATTTATTTTGAAGAACGTGAAGGTCTACGACCTTGACTGAATTTAGCATAACATCGACAAACTCTGCTTCTTGATGGAGCTTCATCACCAAGGCTTGAATAAAGTACATCAATGTACTGTTGGTGTGATAACCTACGTCGTAAGCTGTAGAAAATAATCGCGTAAAACGTTTCGCGGTTTAATTCAATTTTTTGTTCCATATGAATATTTAAGGTACTGTAAACAGCAGGAATGGTAGTCATGTGTCAAAATATTCTGAGAGTATTATTAAAAATATCAATCTTTACGATACAGTTTTGATTTGCTAGATTGCAGCATTAGGGCTGCCACATTCCGCAATTTAAAAGGCATCCTGCATATTGGCTTCCATTTTTTATTTTTTTTTTTGCTAAACAACAACAAAATATTTCAATTCGAACTGAGAATCACTCGAGCAGAAGTTATATCTTTAAAAACTTATTTTGCATAGCAACAAACACAAAGCATGGATTAACAAGGATAGTATTGTATTTATAATAATTATACTTTATTCGTAAATATAATGTATAAATTGGAAAGTTCACAAACATTTTGTGCTTAGCATGCCAGGACTAGCCACTTCACATATTTGCGCTTTAGGCTTCCAAAGTATCACTAGATAGATAAACATACATACATTATATTATCTCCCTAACAATAATGCTAAATAAGTGGAGACATTTTGGCAATATATTTAGTGTCATATTTGTATATAGTAAAGGGTATATATGCTTATACATAAATACATATGTATTCACACAATCATATATTTATACATACATATCTGCAAATTCATGTGGGGATATCCACTATTTTATTCATATCTCCAACTGCCCATGAAATTGTGTGTTGCTATGTATGTAGGGTCATTTTCGCGTATATTTTGTAAACGCACTGAACCGTTATTTATTGGCAGCTGAAGTGTTTTTCGCCAATTAAGTTTCTGAAAACTTTTTTCTAAGCAATTTTGACTCAGATTAAGAAAGAAAGGAAGGAAAAACTATTTGCTTGTTCACAGATTGTTGAACTTAATTTTATATGGAAACTTAAATATAGATATAACGATAACAACAGTGAACTTTGCAGACAGTGTTAAACTATAAGCCGTTATCATTAAAATTTTTTTAGAAATACATATGGAAATTACTAAAGCAAGGCTCGAATCTTTACACTTCAAGAACACTAGCACTTGGATTATAATCGGAGTAGTACAAACGGTGCTGTTGAAGTAACTTTTGAATTTTATATAGAAATATTGTAAATATTTTTGTAGACAAACTCGCATATGTATTATAATAAAATGTGTGTAGTACAAGCGCCTAAAAGTAAACTAATTAGCGCTTAATATAATTGGAAACTTTGAAATTTCAATTTTTTAAAATAAAAGCTAAAAATGTTCAAACTTTCTTTTATAAATAAGTGAAAATTGAAAGTGAAGTTGTTGTTTATCAATAGTTCTTAAATCTGGTACTAAGAAAAAGTCTGAAAGTCACTTGAAAGGCATTAGATCTAAAGGTTATTTTTTTTTTTTTTTTTGATTTATGATAGTGATATCAAAAATGGAATGTTATTCATCCTATTGCTTTGAAACACACCCTCCTATATACTAAAATAATAAAATTTATGAAAACCCCTAAAAGTATGCAATGAATTTCTTTGACTAGCACTAAAACTTTAAAACTAAATAAATTTTGAAGTTTTGTGAAAATTAAGTGAGAATTGTAAGTATACACTGCCTCCTCGATCTTTTATAACTCGAATTTCTTCATAACTTGAACTCTTGAATTGGCAATAGAAGTCACATTTCAAACAACTCTCCTTCCCTAATTTGGAGTCTCTTTAACTCAAAGATTTTTCGTGGATTATTGTAATGAGCGATTCGTGGATTATTGAGTGAGCGAGTTCAACTGTATATGAAAACAGCAGTCATAATGCGCATATATTGCTTTACACACTTTCACTCAGTCACTCTGAAATCATTGAACACCTAAAGGTATGCTATGAATATTATAGCCTTACACTAAAAATTGAGGAAACTGCCTTAATTTTAAAATTTTCTAGGAAATATTTGAGCACAGGTCTAACTGATAAATCTTTACAATATAATATTCTTTGTTTAAGCCAACATTAAGGCGCAATCTGTGTAAACTGCACAATTTTTATGAACTGAATTCCAAAACAGAAAACTAGTAATGACATTTTCCAACCAGTTTAGTATTAATTTTAATTGTATGCCTTATTTTGAACTTTTATGAATTATTTTTTTAAATACTTTATGTATTCCTTTAAAATAACGAAATATAAATGTTGTCACAAAAATGAACGCTGCAAGACTACTCACTCAACAGTTAAAAAATTAAAATTAAAATCAATTTTATTACGAAATACGATAACAGCGTTTAACCACAAATACCATACCATAAAAACTAAAAACAATTATTTCTAAACCAACTGATTGGAGTCTGTGGTTTTTTTCGAAAAATAAAGAAAGTGATATGAACGTTCGAGCAACTAACAATATTTTCTGTCAACAAAAACTAAAGCAATTACAATTTTGTTATAAATTTTCAATGCATTTCTGCGTTTAATCAATTTTTTTGTTGTAGAACAATTTTAAACTGCGTATAAACAACATTTATTTATTGCCTAGAAGTAGCCTGAAAATTGATAGAAATAAATAAATTTATGGTTCAAAGCAATTTCTGTTATAAGTTGGGCAAAAAAATGTGGCTTATCAATACAGATCACAATAACAGTTGTATAAATTTCATTATGGAATAATACTCTTTAATCAAACAGCAGTTTTTCATGCAACTGACAGGCAATTTTTGTTCAATTTTACCGAAAAATGTTTGTGGTGTGGTCGAGAAATCAAAGCAACAGAATTTGTGATGAAAAACCGATGATTTATATTATTATACAAAAGTGCTTGATTATTTTCTATTTCTATGCAACAAAGCTGTCAAAGAATATTTATCATAAATGACAAGTCGTTTTCTAAAGTGTGGACAACGTTTATTAGGAAAAATGCTGCATTTGTAGAAAATATATTGTTTGGATTGCAAAATAATGCAAAATTAGATATTTTATATTTTCAGTTAAAACTTCAGGTTTCACATATCTTCATCATTTCTTAACTAGTTAAGGGTGAAAATGCAATTTCTAGCTGTTTCAATTTAGCGTTTCTGCGGCCTCTCACCACGTTATCAAAAATGTATGCTTTCAACATTTCTTATTTAGGCTAAGCTCTTCTTCTTCCTTATTGGCGTAGACACCGCTTACGCAGTTATAGTCAAATTTACAACAGGGTGAACTCAAAGTCGGCAACAATATGCGGATAAGAAGTAGGAAAACACATATGTTAAGTCAACAAACAACTGTTATGTGCGTTCTAAAAGAAATCTTATCCACTGAGTAGTGTAAAATCAGGAAACAAACTTTTTAGTAGCCTTTTAGGCGTCAAAGATAACAAAACTACTTTAAAATGCGAGCTCAGCACAATTTGACGAAATAGTTATGTTGGCACAAATACTGTCAAGGTAAAGTACTAATGTAGATAAGCAGAATGTGACTTCACGCGCACATCAAATAGATGTTAAGCGCCTAAGAACATGCTACAGCGTTTACAAAATAATTCAAATCAAGAACCATTAAATTTATTGTAAAAACAAGTGAAAATTACTAATACATTTTGTACAAAAGCCATGACGCTCTGGAAAATTACTATGAAAATTACAAGCCATCCTAAAAGTATGCAAATATGTGGACCTATAAATCACTATCGACAAGTAAACAATTGATTATGTAAATAACTAAGTATGCGATAGCAAAAATATTTCATTTTTGTAGCTATTTTCAATACTAACACGCGCAATCTTAAGCGTGTTGCGCACAGCACCAAAAGTCAAAATTTATAAAATAGTTTCGTATAAAAAGCGTTTAATGTAAAAATAGCAAATATATGCAAATTTAACTTTAGCCGTCTCAGACAGTTGGTATATTTCCTAACTTGCTAGCGGGTGAATAGAAACGCATGTTTTTAATAGCCCAAAAGTATGCAAAAGTTTGCGTTAAAACATTTTTATATACCCTTATAAATTTTTGGCATACATTAGACGCGCGCAAAAGCCGGTCTCAAAAATCTCAGCGTCGAACAGCAGCAAGAAATGTGTACACAGTTTGCCGTTAACATTAATCAACAACGCTTGGACGCCTAAAAGGTTGCTTGCCTTTGCCACATACAACACTTCTTTGCTATGCCGCACGTTTATTCGTTTTTCATTTTTCCTTTTCCTTTTCGTTTTTCTTTTTTACTGTTTGTCCGTCCTTTGCACACACTTTGCAAAGGCAACGACCAGAAAAAATATTTACCTTTAAGAGATAATTTGAAATTTATTTGTTTAGTAACTAAGCCGGTTCTACGCTTTCATTTGCAGGCTCATATACGTGGCATGTAGGTGAGTGAATATACATATGTCAAACGCACGTGTCGAAATTTTTGCATAGTTTTCCTGATTCTTTTTTGCAAGGGAATTTCCATTGCACCCAAAAACAGTTTAAACACCTAACTTTGCCGCCGCATGCTTAAGTGTGTCTTCCTATTCCTATTCTTGAGTCTACAAAAAACGTTTTCCATAACTCGTAGCTTTGCTCGTGTGCATTTGTAAAAGGTTTCTTTAATTTTTTCCTCACGTACGTTTTCCGTATTTCCCTTTTAGTCAATTTGCTTTGAATTTGCGGTGCAAAAACTTCGTCTTCCGTTTGCTGTTTCCAACTTGTTTGTGGAAAACTTTGTCTAAAGACTACGTTGCTGTATGTGATTATGTATATTTGGAATTTTGTTTATTACTTTTCGTGCACACACACATAAGCGCTTACCTACGCGCTTATTGTTTCCCTCCCGAGCAAAATTGTCTTAAAAATTTTGCTCATATAACTTTAATAACGGTAAATAAGTGCGGTACTTTGTTAGACAATTTTGAGCTACATAAGTACAAAGTGTTGTCTACATATGTTTTAACTGTTTCCTAGTATTCGAAATGAATTTGTAAAAGAAAGCGAATACAAATAGAGAAACATATTTGAATATGTAAAAATTATTATTTACCATAAACGCCAAGGTGTATTTCACACGAGGGGTAAAAAACAAATATTGACAAACCGACTAATTTGATATATGAAAATTTATCTTCACCCAACAAAAATATAGGGAAACTCTACTTTTAGATTGAAATCTTGACAAACCTAAACCCCGCAACCCTTAAAAAATTATGGGCTCTTAAAGACGAAGCACTTAATAATCATTTCAAATGCACACTCGTTTATTGTTTTTGTCTACAGACGTATATGTATGTTATTAAACTGTTATATTGTTATTAAATTATTATAAAGAT
>NW_017534919.1:239695-241187 GCF_001853355.1 Bactrocera latifrons
AGTATTTATTTTAATTTATTTTAAGCAAACTATGGCACATTAAAGTCAAATATATTGCATGATAAAGGGGGGTGGGTGCAATGATGCAATAATTATATTATATAATATGACGTAACTCATACGCACCCACGTACGAAGTATAAGTTGAAAGCATAGCAAGAGGTTGCTCATACGCACCGACAAACAACTGCTTTACAAGAACTAATCGACACAAGCAAAGGTTTTTAGTTCTTTGTAAGTTAGTTTTTTAATGTGCTCAATATTTTTTATAAGAGCTGAGCTAGATTGTTGAGAGAAACCATAAATATTGTTTACAAAAGCTTTAAAGGCCTTCAGGGGTCAACTTCTCTATCAATAACGGTTCCGCTCCTACGACTGTCGGATCTAAGTAACCGGAACGGACTCGGATTTTTATTTAGCTACGAACGAACAACTCCAAAATCAGGGGGAATACATTAAGGTGAAAAACGTCAACCACAGGATCGACATCCAAGCAATTTTATATTTATATACGCTATATATTATTCAAGTATTGACAGACACATACGATTTGGTAGAAAAACGAAAATCATTATATAAAGTATATTGGAAATGAGGTAGTTCCGACAACATTTTACGTATTTTTTTCAGTACCTCAGGCTAATAACATGTCACAAGCCAATAATATAGTCCAATAATATAGAGAAAGGTCAGCCGAATGTTCGAAAATCCTAATATTAGTTATGTAATGGCTAGGTCAAATTTCACTAAAATTTATACATCTCGAGAGATGGGATTTCCCCAAAAATTGGGCGGAGCCAGGTCCATCGTAAAAATTTTCAACTCGGGTCCTATAGCGCCTTCTCATATCATCTCGGAGGTAAACTTTAATGTTTCAGGCGTATTTAGTTGTTGATTTATTGCGTTTTTAGTACTTTTTTATCTTCCGGTTTCATCAATTTTCAGACTGTCGGTAGGCGTTCTAATAGTACTTGCACTAAGTTAAAGTTTTATATATTAATTTGGTGCCTAGTTATAACACTCTATAGGTTAATGACAGTTTGTGGGCGTGGCAGTGGTCCGATCACACCCATCTACGAACTTTTTTTGCACTAAGAAACCTGCATACCAAGTTTCATCAAGATATCTCAATTTTTATTAATGTTTCAGCTTGCACGGACAGACAGACAGTAACCCGGATTTCAACTTTCCCCACCCACCTGATCATTTATGTATAGATAACAATATATCTATCTAGCTTAGTTTTAGGTGATACGTACAACCGTTAGGTGCACATACTCTATTATACTTTGTAGCAAGAGGTTGTATAATAAGAGGCCGCAATTATGAATCCTGCTTTTTGGAACACGATACTGCCCCGTCCTATACTGCATTAAATCTTTGTTTTATGTCAGGATTTTGAAGAATAAATTTCAAAAAATTTAAAACAAAACCTTATTAGGAGAACAAGGTCTTACTCTTTACTCATAGTAGTTTAAAAATTTTGGAAACA
>NW_017534919.1:244127-254616 GCF_001853355.1 Bactrocera latifrons
ATTTTTTCATTGCCACCATCTACTCTCTCATTACTCAACAAAGAATAGCTCAGCTCCTCACTTTTATTTGCAATAAAATAATAAACGTTCATCATACGCCACGTGCCACCCCTAGCTGTTAAGCAAGCGTAGATATAGGCGTCTCATTTTTCGATTGTTCATGTCAACAGGTGATATGATAGATGTTGTGGACATTTTTGGCAGCAATTTTTGATTGTCATACAAGCTTGTCTACTGACATAATGTACATTCTCGTAACAAGAATACGAGATTAATATATACATAGTATATATATCTACTTGTATATATATAGTATATTACATACTTACATATATGAGTATATGTTAGTATAGTTATATCATATTAATAATTTCTTTCATATACATGACAAGATTGAAAATAATATTATAAGAAAAAAATGCAAGAATGCAAAGGGGTTTTCGATAAGAGCGATAGAAAATTTTTAAATAAAACAAATGGGATATCAATAAAATACTTTATTCCTGTGAAAGTACATTTGATACCATTATGTATGGAACTCGATTTCTTTTATCATTTAATCATAAAATTCACAAATTGAAAGAGTGCGCAAATCTCCCTTATGCTGCCTTTGCGAAGAGGCTAAACACGGAAAACTCAACATATCCCGAGTTCCACAAAATGTACGGTATGCAGGAACTACCAAAATAAATGAATATTCTACAGGTCGATTCAAGGCTTCTTACGCACTACTCTCGCAAATGATGATGGAAAACGGATACGACTTAACCATCATAACCGAGCGATATAAAATGAAAGAAATAGTTACCAGGCTTCACAGCATACAAGAACTTCAAGAAGAACTCGAAAATAACGAGGATAGAGCCAGGTCCATAGAGGGTGAACAACTATCTCCTGAGACCTAAACTCAAAGTAGAGTGGTTTATGTCGAACACGGACCTGAGAGGAAAGTCCATTCTAGAAATAGCTGCGCTAAGTCTAATAGTGCTAGCTTGGTCTAATAGTGCTCAACACGGGGAATGCAACCACCTTTAGAATACCAGGATGCGAGGAGATCACATCAAATATTACCCTATCATCAGAACGCATGGCAGGCTCAATAAAGAAATGGAAAGTGCTGTAAAATTACGCTGGTAGTGATCATTAGTACATTTCTTTCACGATCGATACCAAAACAAACGCAACGTAACAGCTCAGTAAAAATATTGAAACACGAAAGTGAAGGGTTTTTTAGTGAACTGCAAGTGCACATATGATGATGCGGGAGGCATCTTACACTCTCTCACCCAAAACAAAAAAAAATTTATACAATGTCTAAAGTAAACATAAATCTGATAGAATTTAACGAAAAATTGTCCGTCCTTTCCTATTGCTCTCGAAATTCTCATTAGTACGTAAACGCAATTCATATTCTTAACATTTCAATATTGTAAAATAATGAACAAATGCAGAACATTTATAAACTAAGGGGCTTAGCCCTTTTTCAATATTTGTTAGTTTTCCTTTAGACCTGCGCCCAAAAAGAGGGCGAATGTTTGTTTGAATTAGATATAAAAAATCCAGTTGTCTGGGAATGAAAGAAAGGGAAATTGTTTCACGGATTTCAATAGTTAAACTGCTACACATTGTGGCGATGATTAAAAAAATATTTTGATAATTGCCAAGTAAAACGAAAGCAACATTTTTAGAAGTAAAATTAATATTCGAATCTGCTAAATATTAACAAATGGATGAAAATATGAAAATAGCTGTGCTGTTTATAAATGATTTTTTCATAAGGAAAAAGAGTGAGGTGTGTGAATCGATTATTGAGTTGACCAACCGTCGAAACTCTAAGATTTCTATATATTAAATGACTGAAGTATGGGGTTTATGTTTGTTGCAACAAAAAAAATTTGTTTCCTACATTAAAGAAATATTTTTTAATAATATACTTCATAATGTTATAAAACGCTATCGTCTTACAACATTTTTAATGACCAAAACCAAGGAAACAAGTTTTTAAGAGTATTTATACACTGAAAGAAATACATAAATTTTGCCATGCAATTTGTAAAACCCATAAGCCATGGATATATGTATACAATACATACATATGTATATAAATGATCAGCATAATGAGCTGAGCCCGTCTGTAGATACGCTAGCCACTCTTCAATTTTTGAGATATCGATCTGTGACTCTGCACACGTCCTTCTCTCACTCATTTGTCGGAAGCGCTGATATTGGACCAGCAAAGCATTTAGCACAAATTGAATGCTCAAAATCATGTTCTTGTTAAGAAAACTGTTTATCTTATTTAATAGATGAGATGTGTTTAGGATATTTGACATGGATCACTTTTCAAGCTAATAATACAATCTCCGAACAGTTGTTGAGATCGCATTACTATAACACATAGCTGTCATACAAACTGCACCATCAAAACCATGCAGTATGGAAACGTACGAATCAATATATGCTGTCCAAAAAATTAACACTGAAAAGATTAAACTGCTCTCTAGAAACAAAAAAAAAAAAAAAAAAAAAAAAAAAAAAAAAAAAAAAAAAAAAAAAAAAACAAAAAAAAAAAACAAACAAAAAAACAACATTTTATAAAGCTGTAAGTGCTAACAAACTGCTCTAATTTGATATTCATTGCAATAAAAATTTACTTTACTTTCAGTACCCAGGATTTTAAAAATCAATGCCATCAACCATATGTGAAAATTACAATGCAACATTAGCTCCCTTGATATGTTTGAAATGCATTTACTTTAGAATTTTTTTATATCCTATTTAAATAATTTTGATTTTAATAATTTTTCAGACACTTTGGCAGCCCGTTTAAGTCAATTTTGAACAAAAAATTAAATATATTTCAAAGAAAGCCAAAGTAGAAGACAATTGTAAATATCAAACAAAGAGAAGACAAAATGTTTTTCGCTAAGAACTGATCTCGTTCCGCACGCAATTTTCAAACCTTATAGACACTATTTAACTAGAATAGTAGAAATTCACACAGATTGTGGTACTCATCCAAAAACAAAGGTAAATATTTAACAACCCGAAAGACACGTGTAACCACGTATTTCGCCAGTAACACAGTATTTCGCCACGACATACCCAGCTCAGTAAATTATGCATTTTTCACCGCACACGCCAGTAATGCACAGAATACGATGTAATTTGCATAGGTATCTCAATCCGAAATGATTGCATAAATCAGCTGTTCGCCAAGCTGTGTCTTCATTTTAATTTCCGCCCATCAATGGTCTATGATATTTTCACTTGTCAAACGACTTTATCGCACGCATATAGCCAACGGCGCCGACATATCTTTCACTGACAATTAAAGCGCACACAGCAGAACATGAAATATGAGATAAGCGGTCGTACGGCTTGGTCCAGCAATTTACTTAGCGTTTGTGTAATTGCAGCTGAACCAATTACGGCGAACAGTTGACTGTCATAAATACGATATGGCTTTATACTATACGAACTTTACAAGTAAATGTATGTGTGTGAGCTATATTTTTCAGCGAAATGTCAGCAGGCGGCGTGAAATAAGAGAAAGTGAAGATAAGAGAATGCAAGAAAGCCGTTACTTTAAAGGAAATGAAATTGCTACCATTATATTGATATATGCAACGACAACAACAATATGCATGTTATATGCAACTATAATATGTATGTTATATGCAACAACAACTGCAAATGTATGTAAATCCATTTATTGCGAATCTGCTGGTGTGCAAATGCAGCGTTACGTATACGCACTGTTTCACCCGGCGCCTTTGTAGTATGGAGAACACATGAAAAGAAAATTGCCACAAATTTGCAACAACCGTTGAAAAGAAAAGTGCTGCTCAGCTGCAATGCGTATGTGACTTACGTGCAGGTGGAGTGCACAACATTGTATGTACCCTACACATCCACATGCAGCTTTCAACCCGCTTAGTTGTATTTCTTTGTGCGTTATTTCATGGAAATTCCTTTATTTTCGCGCTTTTCGTTACTTTGTTCCAACTTACAATACGAATTTTGGCTTCTACATATGTGTGTGCTCACAAGCACTTGATTGCTTGGTGAGCGTAGGTAATCTTTTTCGGATTTCGCGTGTACCATGTATGCGTAAATATAAATAAAGGTGTGGGATGTAAAAATATTGTGTAATTTTGTTTACGTTTTTCGATTGATTACTTCAACTTGATAACATCCTGGTATGGAATATGTGAAGTAAGCCCAGAGAAAGCTCATGCAAAGAGAATGATAAAATTTGTTTGCTGATATACAAAGAGCAAGCTGGCAGAATCTTCGCAATACTGCTTTAAAATTGTCAGCAAGATATTATTAAAGCTTGCGAATATCTAACAGTAATGTAATTTTAATTACTCTTAATTTAATTTTCTTGGCAAATATTGATAATGATTTTTTGAAAACTTGTCATTAAATCCTAGCATTAGCTTCTCTTTCCTAATGATTCAACCAAGCAGTTGTTCTTCTTCTCTACCTCTTACGCTGTAATAGCAGGGTTTACAGCAGCTGAGGCTGTTTCCTTCCGTTCGGAGTGCCTTTAACAAAGCGGGTCTCAAACCCACCATACAACTCTATGGAAAGATGTTTCACCTTAAGATATTAAAAACAAGAAAAAGTGGTTGTACTGAATCTAGAATACTCTTCACCAATAAAAAGTTGCCACACAAGAACTTATTTCTGATTGTTCAATTTGTATGACAACTATATACCACAATGGTCTGACCTAAATAATTTGTTTGAATAATAACACAGGCGCACAGGCGCTAAGTATATGCTCTAGTTATTCGATATCAGTGGTTCTGACAAATTGGGTAGAAATGGACATGTGCAATTTCTGACAAACGTACAAAGCTAAATCGATTTAGCACATCACGAGGATCATTTATACATATGTAAAAAGTTTTCACATAAGTGTAACTTGACTAAATGAAAATTCAAGTTTCTTTAATTTAATGTAAACTAAATGAGAATTCAAGTTTCTTTAATTTAATGTAAAGTACAATCGATACCATTAAGTTCTGAATATAACATCATTCAAATGGTCTCCACGAATTCTTTTGCAGGAATGTCTTCGATGAACCCAATTTTCGAGTATTTTTTACATTAAATCAAATTGTATGTCATGAATAGCATGATCACATATTCTGAAGCTTGAAGAGAATCTGGTTAGTTATTAAAAACCAATGACTTCAAACAACCCAACAAGACTTTAATAGTATAAAATCACACCTTCTTATATATAACAGAATTTCTTGAAATAATCAAAACTGCAAACTTCAATCTCCATAGTTCGATTGTTGCATGTGCTGTGTGGCGCGTAGCTCCGTCTTGTTGCCAAGATCGACTTCTTTAATTACGCTCATAAAAATAGTGTTATCACTATTCTATACCGCTTTCCATTCGCTTCGAAAGAAGTACGAACCGATGATTCCGCGAAACCAAAAACCGAAACAAACTGTCAATTTATGTGAACGTAATAGTTGTTCATTAATAATTTATGGATTTTCTTCGCACCAAAATCTGCAGTTTTGTCTTTTACTGCACCTCACATATGGAAGAGAGCACCATCTGAGATGGTTTTTTAAAACAATCGATTTCGTTTTTAAATTGTTCCAAGGCAAAATCTGTAAATTCATGACAGCGGTCTTTAGTGAGAACAATTTTATACGCATGCAAACCCAAATCCTTTTTAAAAATCAGCCAGTTGTGGTTTGAGATATTCCAAATTTTTGAGGACATCTTGGAAACGACAATTTACGGTCTTCAACAAAATATTCCTGAATAACTGTAATATTTTCTTTATTTCAAGCGGTTATTTATCTTATTGGTTCTGAACCATTAAAGAAGAAAGAAGGTAAAGAAAATGTACACAAGAAATTTTTAACAATTTGATGAATAGCGAACACTGCTGGACGATTATTACTACCATAAAATGGCAAAAAAGAAAAAAAAAAAAAAAGGCATGAAAAGTTGAAATTGTAGAACGATTATTTTGATAATAAAATTGAGAAATTTGTAAACGTTGTTCTTGGGCATATCTGTCAATGATCAAATTGTATACATTACTGAATGCAAATGGTCACTATTGGAGAATACGATATTTTGTTGGCTCATTGCCTTTCCTTTCGGGGTGCTACAAACTCGTTGCAAACATAATATTATCGGTTCTGTTTATAAAAATACTATGTTGATGATACTATATACTTGAGAGGTTCAATTTCAATTTCTTTTACAAAACAAATAAATATTTTCGAATTATAAGCGAACTCTGTACACTGTCTACTATTACGAACATTTTTGGCTTGCCAAAATTCGATTTGTGATCTGATCAAAAAAAGTTCATTTCATTGTATGGAGAACTACTAGTATATTGACCTATCGTTAGGAATGCCAGATAAAGATCCAATTTAATTTGAGTTGAAGTATACGTCATACAGGAGGTCAACGCTTTTTGCCAACTTTACGACCGACTTGAGATCTAATTTTGATATTTTATCTAGCCCTTTAAACTACGAAGCTTCTGAAATCTAAGTTCTATCGAGATAGTGCTAGACAGAAACACAAGAGGTGTTCCAGTGTCTCTCTCATGCCTATATCCCTGCACACTCTGCATTAATCGAATAATCTTATACCCATCCGACTCGAATGGGAAGCCACCTGTCATTAGGTCAACATCCGTCCAACAGTCCTTCGAGACCCAATGAGTATGCATGCGTATACACTTGTTCTTAGGAATTGAGCATTGCTTCTCACAAATATCATTTCCGCTGCATCTACTGCCTTCTTGCTTCTTAGTACATCCTCTGACATAATACGATATAATATTATTGCGGCCTGCCTATCGCCCATACTCTTAAACAAGACATGCAAAAAAAATTATAGTGATAAGCTCACTTACAACCACTTCTCGGCTTCTCGACTTCGGGACCTCCAATATGTATTTCCTAAATAATTTAACATCTGATGATGGAAAGTTGCCTGCTTATGAGACCTTTAATTCCCTGTTATGTAATTTAACGCCCTTTTAAGTCTTCCGATTTGCTACATTAAATACCTTAATCAAATAAACGATCTCGTAAATTACTTTTCTCGTATAATTTCCATACATATTAACATAACTTGCAACTTCTTGCCATTTTATGCGGAAATACTTTAGATTTACGGCGTCTACGTATTTACATAGTACGCCGTGGCAAAGCTTATTATGCAGCCACAGTAGTGCAACCGCAAGTCTGCCACACACGCATTGTGCGCCAAAACAGTGGTACAACAAAGTTGCATGCATATGCTAACAATGTTAACATGTTGCATACACACACAGAGTTGGCGCACGCATAACGGAAACCGCCATTTAATGTATTACTGAGGGTAAACACACATTTTGGAGGTGTGGTTATGCTCGAGCGGTTGGCAACGCCAAGCAGGCGTGTAAATATGTTTGCTTTTCCGTCAAATTTGCCGCACTATGGCATATTTATGTGGCATACACAAATATTTTTCTGCCCTTTTGAATTGTGTTTATGTTATTAGTAACTTGCAAATGCACACACACACAATTTGTTGCACTTGCAGTTCATGCAAAAATACTTCAAGCAAATATGTGCTCCATTGTATTTGACTGCAACTTTGCATGCTGTTACAGCGTCGTTATACGCACAAGTTGCTGTTTTATAAAGCAAAATCTCCAAAGCAAACATACTTATGTATCCTTTGTCGCACGCTCTACACGTATTTCGGCAGCCGTATATTAATGTATAATTACCCTAATTAAAGAGAAAATATCCCCAGGGTTCGCTGCGGAGTTCTAAGGTTGCAGCTAAAAACATTTTTCGGGCAATAAAGGTTTGAATAGAAAGTTCAACCATTAATCAGCGGACGGGTTGAGGCTCTAAGCAAAATATTTATCCTATGCCTTTCTCTCTCTCTGTAATCAATTATCCTATGTTCACCTTTTGCGCCGAGAGAAGCTTACATGAGTATTTGTTTGAAAAAATCACTCATCAAATTTAGTTTTTGCAACAAAAATATTTAAGTAGTTTTAAATTTTTCTATTTACAAATCAATCATTGCGCTAAAAGAGATTGGTATGTGCCTTTGCTGATATAAAATCAAAGCAAGGTTCCAAACCCATATTCAATACTTAGTAATTTTTACGAATTTTTTTGATATGCTTGAATTATACACAACTAAAGCACTAAAAGTGTTAAAGCCATAACTGCCGTAAGGTCGGCCTTTCTTTGTTTAAAAGAGATTTTTTCATTTATTTATCAAATTTCAGCTGGAAAATTGGAAAAGAGACATTAGCACAAATCAGCATCTATTTCAAGTATAGTAAACCTAAAAGAGTTGTACTCATCTGTCTAAGCCAATTTCCAAACCTTTTCTTAAGAAGTAATTAAATAAAACAGCTGCTGTAGAAATCCATTTTTTTTAAGAATTCTTAAAAAAATGGCATTTACAATAAATTGTAATTATTTTTTCATATAACATAAATATTTAACTTAAAAATGACTTATTTATTTGCACGATTTTATCTAAACCAACCTTCTTCTGTGGGCAAATAATAGAAAAAAATTTTAATTTAAATGTCGGTAGCATCTATGTCGAATAGCACATCAAAATAGTCAGTAGTGTTTAGTATACTCTTGTCTTTCTGAAGTCCATAAAGAGCATTCGGCGACTTGTACGATAAGTGAAATTATTCAAAAAAGATGTTCCATAAAATTTTCCTGGTGCCAAAACCTTCAGAATGTTAGAGAAGGCCTTCGGTAACAATTGTTTGTCACGCGCAATATTTTTTTAATAGTACAAATCATTCAAAGAGAGTCGAGAACGAGCTGATACGAAGCATATTGAAAGGAACAGTGAAAACCATTTAAATGATCATTTAGGCCTAAGAAAAATGAGAAAGTACGTTTGGAACCAAAAGCACTCAATTTCTTTGCAAAGAATGCTTTCCGATTACGAAGATGTAATGAAACGTATTATTACTGACAATGAGTCTTAGACCTATGCTTACACGATCAATCGGCTGAAAATCGTGACATAGTCATAGCAGTTCATTAATCAAGGTTATGTTGACAGGTTTCCTTGATTATCAAGGTGTGGTGGCTCTGTACGACTTCTGGCTTTTCAGCAAACTCAAACCGCCATTCCGAGAAAACCGTTTTGAGTCAATTGAAAGCTATTGCGGAAATTTATTTTAACAATTGTTTCGAGAAAAACTTTGGCACAAATGTAGTCTGTTTAGTGCCAAGGAGAATTACTTGGAGGGGAACGTTTTGGATTTTGAAGAATAAATAAATTATACACAATGTCTTACTATCTTTAAATTGAAGAACTTAAATGTCGTGTGTTTGGGATCATTAATTGAATACAAATGAGAATATGTATTTGCATCAAAATACCGAATTTCAAACCATTTAGTGGCATCCTCACTTAATTTAATTTTCTTTCTACTCTGCATCATCATGTGTAAATTCGACGAATATGCAAAACCATAAACATTTACATATATTCAATTTGTGGCCTTGGTATCTATGTTATAGATGTTAAAGTTCACGACAATTCAATTGAATTCGTCTGGGTGGCAAAATAAAAACCGCATTAACATTCAAATCCAGCGATGAAGACACAAAATTACACGAAAAGGTAATTGACCATAAAGCGTCGCTATCAGCCACTAAACCCTTTCAGTAAAATACCCAAACTGGGTAAATCCATTAAAAAGGATTTAGGCGCAGAGGGAAGTTACATTTACAGAATCTTTAAATACCATTAGATAGGGTTGTTTTAAATAGGTTGGAAGTAGTCCTCAATTCAATGAAAAATTAAGTTAAAGCAAACTTATTGAATGACGAAATTTAATGCAAAATAGGCGTTTCGTTTTTTATTAATAGGAAGAGTTAAGTCTGGTTATTAGGTGTATTAACTTGTTTTGACTTTTGTAGATCTTTTACTACACAAAAGTAAGGTTTTACATGTTTAAAAATTATTTCAAGTCAGGTTATAAGTTGCATTGCCTTTTTTCGTCCTTGTTGATATTTTACTGCACTAAAATATGGTTTTAAATTTTTAGAAACTATTCCAATGCTTTTTGAAAAAATGCTTAGACTAAGGGCTAGAAATCATATCAAGCTGAAAATGTTTGACTTTTGAGCTATCTTGGAACTTCAATGACATGTGCCACGCATCGTCTTAAAACCAATTTTTCTGGATTCCGCTGGAATCTGGAATGCGCATCACTAGTACACTGCTGTCCTTGTGCTCAAAACACCTACAATGCCTAAAAGAGTTTTCATGTAAAATGAATTTCCTGTTGGCAGATAAAATGTACAA
This sequence comes from Bactrocera latifrons, assembly GCF_001853355.1. Classification (NCBI taxonomy): domain Eukaryota; kingdom Metazoa; phylum Arthropoda; class Insecta; order Diptera; family Tephritidae; genus Bactrocera; species Bactrocera latifrons. The sequence goes on from NW_017534919.1 coordinate 254,484, forward strand.
ATGCAATCCAATCTCATGAGATCTGGTACTTATTAATTTTTATACTCTCGCAACAAAGTTGCTAAAGAGAGTATTATAGTTTTGTTCACATAACGGTTGTTTGTAAGTCCTAAAACTAAAAGAGTCAGATATA
>NW_017534919.1:254637-303028 GCF_001853355.1 Bactrocera latifrons
AAACCATATCTCAGGAAGTACTCAACCGATTTCAATGAAATTCGGTATATAATATTTTCTTAACACCGTGATGACATGTACCAAATATGGGTGAAATCGATTCACAACCACGCCTGAAATCTCGATTATCTCTTTATCATGCGAGAGTATAAAATGTTCGGTGACACCCGAACTTAGTCCTTCCTTACTTGTTTTATATATAATTTTGTTCGATCAGACTGAGTAATATTTGAAAGCCAAAAAACAAAAAAAAACATAATCATATTAGGTAATGAAAACACCTACAACTTTTACATGCACATCTTTTTCACATAACCTTAATATTTATATGAATTCTCAAATATTTTATTTTTTTTTTTTTGTGTTTTTTATTTTTATCATGTCTAAAATAAATTTCTTCTCCTAAATTTGGATTTGATAAAATATATTTTTTTTCCACATCAGCTATATCTATTAAGTTAAAGTATTAGGGAGCATTTGGGAATCATGGAAGATTCTTCATCTTAACCATTAAAAACCCCACAATGTTGATTGGTACAACTTTAACTAACATTTTCTGCTTTTTAGTTTGCCAACATTTAACACTACCCCTAAGTAGTCTTCTGATATATCCAGCGTTGATAGTGTTTCAGTCACTCAGGTGCTCCTCAAAAGTTTATTGCTTCACAGAATTTTTACATTAATTGAAATGTAATACATTAGCGTTTGCTACTGAAAAAATCTTTAATACTTTATTCCTTCTTTGTGTAATTTTATTTTATTTTTTTTTTCTCACAAATTTACTCATTCACTCTTTAATTGCTCTTGAATGTATACCAGCGCCTTTCAAATATCACATACGTAAAGACAATAAATACACAACATTTACATGACACTCAAGTGACAACTCCATCGTTTACCTTAACATAGTATTAACAACAGCTTAAAAGGTGTTACTAAATACAGCCTTTATTCTTCGGAAAAGCAAAAATTAGTTTTTACCTTAATTGAAAAGAGATATTAATCTATGTATGAGGCTCGTGTACAAATAAATGATAATTGACATATGTCCAAAGATAACCAAAAGTTTAGGTTTATATATCCATATGAATGTATGTATGTATATTGTTTTAACACTGTTAATTGTGCTGAAAATCCTTAGAAATTGTTTGCCAGAGTAACTGATACACACACATACATATGTATTTAATGAATGTCATGTGAATCCTACAGTATTATTTGTTGGTGGGAGCAAAATTGGCAAGTTTATACATTTGTATAAATGTATGTATTTGTAATCCTCGTTGAAGCATAATTCTATAAGGATTTACCATAGACATCAAACACTTTGTATGCTTAAATGAGTGTGAGGAAAATGTCCCTCGAGGTTCTCTTACGCACGCGCAATATATGTATGCATTTGCCAAGTATTTCATCCAATAATTTCTTAGGTTAATAGTTGACTGTAGTTAACATATAAGCAAGGTATTTACTTAAGTGCGGGTCAACTTACAGAGAACCAAAAAAACGATAAAATGCTCTATGCTCTAATCATTCTATGCAACTTTCTCTAAGAGATAATGTGCCGAAACTTTTAGACGACGATTTTTAAGGTGAAGTTTTTTAGGTAAACATTTCTTCTTCAGTTTTTGAGTTATCCGAATTAATTTAAATAGGTAGTTCATTCCGATATTCTATTGATAATTTTTCAGGAACGGCAATTTAGGACAACTATATCACATGTCCCACATAATTTTTAAATTTCATCTTAAAAATGCCGTCTGAAATGTTCAGAATAATCAGTAGAGTAAAAAATCGACCCGCTCTAATATAACCTATTGTACCCCTTTTAATTCATATATAAAATGATTTTTAATTTTAGCATCAAGATAGCAAATTACTTTGCCATTGGCAACTACATATGTGTATTATAAAAGCATATTTCAATATATGAGACTTTCTCTACTAAGTATCTTTAAATCAATCATAGTGTCTATTAAAATGCTGTAATTATTGTTATATCAATATTTCTGTTGCCCTAAGGCCTTTATACAAAATTTTATGACTTTAAATGGCACTAAAATTCAATTTTATATTATGGTAATTTGCACTAAGCCGCTTGAGCTTAAAATTAAATTTGCTTAAATATTGTTTGTCAAAAAAGTCTTGCGGTATTTTTATTGAATTTTCAATTTATTTCTATTGAATTTTCAATTGTTCATAAAATTTTTTTTGATGACTCATGCCCAGCTCTTGASCGATGCYACGGCTGCTACTATRCYGGTCTCTTTCGACCARTTCAGCGATTTTATCGCAATTTTCKACGAYAGGCCTTCCGGAGCDTGGCGCATCTTCGACCACCTCTACACCAGAACGAAAACGTTGAAACCATCGTTGTGCGGTGGAAATGGAAACTGTATCGGGTTCATAAACTGCACAAATTTTATTGGCGGCTTGATATGCATTTTTGCCTTTATCGTAGTAGTACTGTAAAATATGCCGTATTTTCTCTTTATTTTGCTCCATGTTTGCGATGCTATAACTCACGAGCGACTTAAAAGAAATGACAATCAATCAAACACGTGTTAGCGCGCGAAATGAGCTTTCGAAAAAGGTATAGCATGTCCCGATGCGACGAACAAAACGAGAACTACGCGCGCTCAGCGCCAACTAGCGAAAATACCGCAAGACTTTTTTGACAACCTAATATATAATCTTGTAAAAACCACGCCTACATATTTCAATTCCTGGAACATATTTGAAATGAGTTCCATTTTAGGGGATGATTTGTTGGGGTGTTTATAATTAATGTCAATATGTTTGGAAATTAACCATATTATTCAAATTATTATAAACATAATAAATATTATTTGCCGTTGAAAACTAAAAAAAAAGCTGAAACGAAGCTACTATGTACAACCAGTACAGAACACAACCTAACGACAGCAGCTTCTTTAAAAAGGTCGGTTTCAAGTCTTGTAAACCCATACAAGAACATAAGGTTATCGTGCTGAAAGAATGAAGGGAGAAAATGGTACTAATTAGCAAATATTTTCTTTACAAGTATGTAAATAAAGAAGGTCTCTCTGGAGTATTCAGTAAGTAGTTCGCCGTCAAATTGAGCTGTAGGCGACCGATGCAGTATAGTGCTATTAAAGTCGCAATACCAAAAGCTCTGTCAGTATCGGGAAAGACCTCTCCGAGCCATGGGATACCGAACGAGGTTTCAAACAAGGCGACTCATTATTGTGCGACCTTTTCAATCTACTGCTGAAGAGAATTATTCGAGCTGCAGAGCTTAATTGAGCAGTTACAATCCTTTATAAGCGTACAGCTGCTGGCGTATGCCGATGGTATTAATATCATTGATCTCAACACCCACGTTGTTGCCGAAGTGGACATTTCATAACTGCTTTGTCCTTCACGAGGGCTTTATGATCAACTTCTAACTATAATAACCCATAGGCGTAATAAATTGTCAAAGTGAGTTCCCAATCAGGATCGATATATATATAGAAGAAAGAATGTTCATTCTAAAAGGAAACCACTGGAAGGTAAGCTAAGATGGTCAAGCTATATCTGAGATAAACTTTGTATATTCGCCGTCACAACATTATTAGATACCTACCAAATCTGAATTCAATATAATATATTTCCTTTAAAAATAAATTCTTTTATATAAATTTAAGTCTCATATGTGAAAAATAAAAGAGTAAGAACTTGTTGTTCCTACCCATGTAAAACTTTCTTGTAGGAAAAATAGCATACAACAAATACATAATTACTCGAAATGCAATTTAGTATTGCGAAAACCAGCATGTGAGCATTTCAGGAATGCTTTGCTCCAACGCATATTCTTCCTACCTTGAGCACTTGTGCCAGAAATATTGCACTCATTTGCATTCGTTTGCCAAATTGCACTAAATGCATAAATCTTTCAAATTTCCGGCGAAACAAGCAAAGGTGGAAATGCTCAGCAAAGCAACAATGTCAGACTGAATGTGGTGCTGGTGTGGTAGTGGGGAAATACCAACAAGGGGTATTAAATGCAACAAAAAGTCAAAGAAAATATCAGGTGTTCGAGCAAAATAATTTTTCAATTTTATTAAATTTTAAACAGTTTAACTTAAACTCTTAACTTGTTGAACTTATTCACATCAAACAATTGTAATATATTCTACGAAGTTTGCTAGACCAGCAGACATATTCTGCGGCGTCATTGAAAGGAAGAAGAATTTTATACAAATAAGTGCCTAAAAGTTCGAATGGGAAATTAAACAGGCTATATATGTATATTCGTTTATGTATGTATATGTTCTTATAAATAGCTGTAAGTAAAAGTAGCTTAAGTTGACTAAAGGGCAATGGAGGCAATTTGACAAGTTTTCGTTGACTTTTTTGAATCTTATAATAAATTTCATATCATTAGTTTAGAAATTTGCAAAAATATATCACAAATTAGCAAGTTTGTTTATTGTTGAAGTCGTCTTAACTTCTCACATATCTTCTACTTCCTACAGTTGTATTTTCAAATCCTGAAATAGGAGAATAATGTAACACCTAGAAGGGAAACTCGGAGACACTATAGAATATTAAATTATATATGTACATTAGGGTGTTTTTTTTTGGTTTTTTTTTAACTATTAATTTTGTTCAATCCCGTCACGAAATTTCCTTGGAAATACCCTAAAAAAAACTCCATTAAATTCCTTTAATATTAGCATTAAGAACTGGACCAAGGCCTGTAAAAATTTTACATAGAAAATACACTACAATCGTGAGTTTTTATATTTAAAATTCCTATAGATCCCATAGAAAATTCCTCTGGATTGTTCACTCTACAAAAGTGCCCAGTGCAACAAAGTCGTAACTCACACGGCGAGGTAGTACGGAGCTCTAAACCCGATTTTTTTAAAAATTTCGCATTTTTTGCATATATCTCGTAAATGACAGGAGCTATAGAAAATATGTACATTACAAATTTGTAGGAAATTTTATTTGCTATAAAAAAAAGTTTGAGGTCAAAATCGCTATCATTAATACTTCTCGAGATATTCGGCTTTTCAAGTAAGGTGAAAGATCTAAGAAACGTGCAGGCGCAATTGCTTCCAAAATCACCGAATTTTTTTCGAAAAATAGCATCGCGTTACCGTCTGTGAAACAATGCTTTATGACTACCATTATGTCACGAAACGTATTATTACTGGCCATGAATCTTGGATCTATCCTTATGATTTGAAAAAGGTTGATCAATCGGCCGAATATCATGGCAAAGGTGAGGCGAATCCTCATAACCCCGCAAAGCATGTCAAAATCACGGTAATGTCGACAGTTTTATTCGATTAACAAGATGTGGTGCACTTTGAAATACTTTTGATCGGCCAAATTATCAATTGTGCTGTTTTCGCGAATAAGGTTTTGGACAATAATTTCGATTTTCAAGCCACTTCGAAGTGAAAAACTGAATTTTTTTTTTTTTTTTTGAACAGCCGCCATTTTGTCAAAAATCAAAACTTTGACTAGACCTTCCATTATTACCTGTGTTTATTTATCACACAACACTAAATATTTTTGGTTTTTGGTTTTCAGATAATTTTGACCAGAGATATCTTGCTCACCGCCAAGCACATTTTTTTCTGACGTCTCATCTACAGGAGCTAGGGGATACAATATTTTTTTAAATAAACCGCTGATTGTTAAAGTACATTAAATTCTGTTTAAGAACATTTTTTCCACTAATGTATAAAATAAAATGCCTCTTTGGAAAAGATTCACAAAAAAACGCGTTTTTCTCAAAACTATGTTTTTTGAACTGGTGGCAACTGTAACTCGAAAACCACTCAGTAGATGAAATTTATACAGCTTTTAGAATACATAATAAACTCGGGCCTGATCGAAGGATTTTTTTTTTTCAAAAATTTCGATTTTTTCGCAAAAATGTAGAAAAAATTTCCTGAGACCGCCATTTCGTTAATTCAAAAAAAATATACTTCGATCATTTTTTTTTTTTTTGCCGATTGAGTTTAGATGAATATCCACGGACTTAGGTTGTCACCGCAAGTACCTTTGTTTGGAACAGGGTCAACACAAGCAACTATAAATTTGGAAATTAAATTTTTTTTTTGAAATTTTCGTGACTTCAAGTCAATAATTCTATAATAATACCATATTATTACTTTTTTAAAATAACACGATTTAGTAACAAAAAAATACTGATTTTTTCGTACCTCTGACTACCCTACTAACCCTCCAAATAAGTTGTTAATGGGTTTTAGAGCTCTTAAGTCAAATCTACACATACAAATACAAGTGCAACTTGCAAATGAAGGCAGAAACTCTGTATCTAAAATTAAAATAAACACTTTCAATTAATTAACTTTAAGCGGCTTTTCAATCCGATTAGACTGCTATAATTACTCACCTGTAATCAATTAGCAAAACCGCAGAACGCATTCAATTAAAAGCATCTAAGTAGCGGATTTTCAAATTGAGTGTAGATGTGGAAAAAATTTCAAAATAGGTATTTACAATAATTGTAGATTTTTAAAAAAAAATATTGAAATATTTTTAATGCCATGAATTATTTCCCTTATCTTATAAAATCATATTAATTCTATGCTAAATTTTCCAAGAACTTTAACCTAATGAGTTCGGTGATTGTCAACCTCACATATGAAAATATTATAAATACTTAAGCTTTCGTATTAAAAATGTTTTATAATTAGAAGTATGATGTTGATAATTGCGCCTTACTTCCCTTTCTACTGCAATAATAACTGCATATGTGCAAAGCTTCAGTTGTCTATCAAAGCTGCCCTCTTACCCTCATAATTCATATTTTGTATGCCAATATATATTATTTTTTTATAAATGCCAATATGTATTATTTTTTATAAATATAATATTTCCATATATTATGCATTCGTCGCATTGAAATCGTCAAAATCTAATCAAGATAAAAATAATTGCAAACCAAATAATTTCGCATTCAAAATTTTCGTTTCCACTGGCACAAAAACTTTTCGCACAAAAGAGTTTTCATCAGCAAACAAGGCAAGCATGCCGGTCGGCAGACAAACATAATAAAAATGCTTTACAAATTGCCCCATGACTGCAGAGAGAAAAAAATACATAGACTTTGCAACTATTTTGAAAAGCAAAGCAACTTTCAAGCATGTGCAAACACACAGCGGTCCTTCATTGGCATTGTGTAATATTTGATTCCAATCAGATGATGCAGCCATTCAACAATCCACAAATCAGGCAAACTCAGGATTTATTTGAGTGAAAAACTTGAAATTTCTGCCGAATCCACAGCCAAACTGTGAACTAAGAATAAATTTAATAAATTCGCAATTTAATTACAAGTTTATAGCCAAAGGCCGGGCACTTACGAGCACATATGTACACTGAAGCTGTAGTATATATTCACTTCTAGCTATACATATATATCTACACATATTCCATACAATAGCCTTCGCCACGAGCTTACAGATATATTGGAATGTGTGGCCACACCCACCACATAGCATGTATCTTTATCACTGCTTCACTCAACGAGCCATCAACTTACTCACCGCTCGTCCTCCAGACTGTCCCTCGGTACTTCTACGCAAGCAGGCGGTTTGTCCATACTTTCAATTGCTGATTCACCTCTTGTACCGCAATGACTCAACCGTTAGAATTTACTTGGGAATTTAGATTTACATAAATATATACGAGGATAGTTTGAAAAATGAGTAACTTTTTGACACAGCGTTTTATTTTTAAATCAAACGAAATCTCACGGGTTCTCATGCGAACATATACTATAGTTTTCCACGTTTCGAAACAGCTGCTTACTCTTAAAAGCACAAATTATTTAAGGTTGTTTTAATTTAGTTATGTATGAGCAATTAATTTTCAATTTAAAAAGTCGAATTTCGGTAATCCTACGGGAGTTGTCGATAATGAAACAATGTGACCCGAAAATTTTTACCGCTACAGGGATCTTATTAGCAAATAGTCCCACCTTATTAACTCAAAAAAGTACATAGTTTCGAAAATTCTTTAGAAAACACAGACAGTTTTGACACCCTTCTTTTCTTAAGACTGCAAAAAACAGCAAATTTTAGTTTCATATTGTCAAACCCCATAACTGTGCTTTTGATATTGTCTTCCCAATATCTTAAGCTAAGAGTACATGCCTTCTCCATCTCATATATCGTCCCAACTGAAACTTAATTTTTTATACTCTTTTAAGTAGATTCCCTAAGGAGACTATTGAGCTATGAGAACCATGGTTAGTTATGATAATGAACTTACAACTGCAAAAGTAACATCCATCACTTATGGCAAAAAATGCTTCAATTTTCTTAACATACTCAAAATCTACGAAACTGTGGGTTTTTCAAAACATAACTTGACTTTATATACCACCCTTGTATTAAAATGCTGGCAAATCTGTTGTTCGACATATTCACTTTTGCGGTTAGCAATTTTTATTGAAGATAATACATTAACATGTGTATATGACAGTGACCGTTCAAAACAAGTATAGGATACATTCATATATATGTCCAGAAAGAATGCAGAAATATAATGTAATATCATAATATCACTTTGCTTTTCCGTTCTATTGTATGAAAACGAACAAACGGTATGTAGAGTGCAGACTTCAGATCTGAAAAATATATAGTAAATATATCGAACTCGTAAACACGTAATGGGTCATCTTTCAAAGAAAAGACTATACTGTACTCCACACATCCGAAGTCGTTAGTTCTTGGCATATTTAGTTCAGTTAGCTTAAGATTACTGAGTTAGTGGTTAGTGTTAGGCTGGTAGAAACAACCCAACCTTCTGGAAAGAGTTTAGGCTTATAAGCTTAACTTCCTTCCTGATGAAAACGTTAACGAAAATCTGGAACGTGCACATTAGAGCCGCAACGCATATACAAAAGGCAGATCAATAGAGACTGCTACCACTGATATTTAATACTGAAAGGCTACGCCTATACGAAATCTATTCTGAATATGCATATGCGCATGACATTGCCATCTTAGTAATGAGTAGGTGTCTACAGATCATTAGCAGTATTATGACCACCACTCTCAGTACAGTCCAGGACTGGGCATCGGAAGCTGATGTGGGGTTGAATCCGAAGAAAACGGATCTGCGTTGTTCACAGGAAAGCACAAAATTTCTCTAGCAGGAGTAGCAATGCTTTTTATGTATGTAAGCAGATGCTGGGAGCTCTCTTCCGCTCTCATGAACTGGTGCTACACAGGTATTGTAAGACGAATTCTGACCAACGGTATAGTGATATGGTTGGTATTCGTACGGAATTCCACCTACCGAAAGTGAATGGAGGGAGTTCAGAGCCTCACTATGCCGTGCATAACGTGTGCTTTAAGAACAACTCCAGGTGGCGATGTGATACTCGAGTACAAAACTGTAATCAGAAACTTCAAAAGTCATGTAAAAAAAAGGTAGATCGGAAGTACACAAAATTCTTATTGGAACTCGATAGAAAAGACTATAGTGATCAAAATACTAACTGGTCACTGTCTGGTAACGACACATGCCCGCAGAATAAGGCTAACAAATCGAGACGTCTGCAGGAAATTACTAAAGCAAAGCACCATTGAAATAGTGGAGCATCTCTTGTGCACTTGTCTTATATTGGCAAGACTACGCTGAAATCATCTGATGTCTGGTATGATACACTGAAGGAGCTATCGATAGTGAGGTAAAATTCGCATCAAACGCAGATTTTCTAAGGGATGACTATTTCTTGAACTCCATCTGGTATCGCAAAAGACCAAAACTGGTATATGCATGAATCATTGTCATACTTGTACTAGACTAACCTAAAATAACCTGGTAGTTAGTGCACATAAATAAAAATGCAGCTCGCTCTCAGTGTTTAAAAACTTTCAACCATACTAAAGACATCACTTTAGCCTTTTCGCAGCCTTGGCATTCTATGCTGCACTTGAGCCTATCAACTGGGGTTCAACAACAAGACTAATTAAATAATATTTGACCGCATTATCAAGCTACTTCTTGGTTAGTGCAAAAACGGTAAAGTCACCTTTTTCTTCATTTCATCAGACTAGAAATTAATCTGATAACCCTGATCCTCGTGTGGTCCAGAATTGCACAGCTAGTCAAAGTTTTAACCAAATATTGACCATACCAATTTTTCATTGATGCTAACAATTCGCAAATGTATACTCGACTGTTCTGCTTTCGATAAATATACATAGCTTGAAGTATCTCGATAATCATGCTCCTGTTGAACCTGATAAAATTGCCGAAATTGCTATTAAACAGTGTCAAAATTGAATCTAACCTATACACTTACACTTGAATTTCCTGATTTTCCACGTAGTACTCTGTCTAACCATCGAAATCTCAGCAGCCTTTAAGGAAGACTAATTTAACACACAAACCAGGCGCGCATAGTTCCATGGTAAGCTAAACGGATGAGAAGCACTATCTACATTTTGATCTGAAAGGTCGTTGCCGTTACAGAGAGTCAACCATTTTACACAGTTTCAGTGTACTCAGCGCTCCCCTGTTATAATAATTCATCCTCTAAGCCAATTTTGTTTGCACGTGACTCTTATTCGAATTCATGGAAATATGCTTTTGCACGTGTTATTGCAGGCATATAATTTTCAAACATCCATTCTCTCTTACATAAATTTGAAAACAAAGAGCATTTAGTGAACTTTGTAAATACATAAATGTTTCGAATTGTAATTTCAAACTTTTTTCTCTCATTTAATGATTGCTGTGGCAAATTGCATTAAGTATCAAAGTAATTACATCAATTATCCACAAGCAAGGTTAGTGAAGTTGTGTGAAAATAATTTGGAAATGATGCGAGTTCAAGAGCAAATCATATTTTGTTTTTGTAAATACTTGTATTTGTTCTTGCAATTTTTTTTTTTTTTTGCTTTTTTTTCTTCGTAATTTTTTATGCCGAAACGACTTCTCTGGCTTTAAAGCCAGCACCTCGAGCATTAAGGAAGCCGCCACTTGCTAACAGTTTTCGACATTTTGCTCCACACATATCTTCTTGCACACCTACGTCTTTGCAATATACTTGTTTATTCATATCCACTGAGCATAGCGCTTATTCCTCATATACGTATAAAAGCCCGGTAAAATGCCTGCTGGCAACTTCTCTTTATATTGTTCGAGTGGGAAATTTGAATAGACACGTGACGCTAATATCGTTATACAACAAGAAGAGCATATATCTAGATGCGTCATATATATCTGTGTTAATGCAAATGAACTCAAGGTCTAGTACGAGTAATAAGCCAGAAGTGGCAGCTGCTACTCGAAGATTTTCGCCTTTCATAGCTTTGAGTTCTGTTGAACATCAAAAAATATTTCAATATAAGACATAATATACCACCATATAACTACATATGTATGGTATTTATATAAGTGTCCGCACAGCAGCTACTAAGCGCCAACAAAGTCAGCCTGCTTCTGCAGCGATTCGTGGTGCTTTGTGCGCCTAAAAGTACACTTCAACTCGCATTGAATGAAATTGAGAAATTCTGCTGCCTTTAAAGCCTTCAAATTGTAAATTCAAAGTCAAAATAAGTATAACATACATACATATATAAGCGCACATGTAGCTATCATGTGGCTCTTAATAAAGCCGCAGTTGTCTCAGGCTCGTTTGACGTCTGTTCTCAAGTGCGTTTCTAAAGCGCAAATGATGCTTGTTTGGCTAGTGTGTGGAATCAGCTCATTTATATTTATATAAGTAAGCAAGAAGTAGACATTCGCGAAGCTTATATCGACTGTGATTTTAAATTAACTTTTATTTTCAAATTTAAGATTTAGTTAAACTTATTTTTGAAAAACTGAAACTTCTTCTTGATCAGCTCTGTAACTACCAAGGAGAATTGCGACAACTACAGCGCAGCAACTTTCATTCCTTCGTTTCTTCATAATTTTAATATTTTATGAAACTATATATTATCATTTACCATTTAATGTTTTTTTTTCATTTTCCCTAATGGTTTTTGACGTTCTAATTTAAGGTGAAGGTTCTCCCAACCAAAATATCTTGCAGAGACCAGCACAAGTAATAGTCCAAATCTGCCAAGTCCTTAGATTATGGTGGCTGTAGTAATACATCCCATCCAAGCTACTTTTAGCTAATCATCCAACTTGTATGAGGCCTCGCATTATCTTTGTGGAACACCACACCTTTCCTATTGATCAATTTTGATCACTTCTGTTTAAGTGCATAACACAATTTGTCCTGCTAATCACAATATATATCTGTAAGAACGAATTGTAAGAAGAGAAACTCATATGTTAAGTTTCGAAATTAATTCTTAATTCCTAATTCATGTGCTTGTGAAGCATTAAACAAATTTAATCATTCAACATTCTCTAGAGTTGTTTTTCGACTATTTGCATCGACTAACGACTTTATTTTAGCCAAATCGGAATTCAATTCCCTCATGTTTTTAATTCGAATATGCAGTTTTGTGTATAATAAAGCAAATACAATATCCGCATCAGTATATTAATTATATTCGTATCTCTTCCGGCTCGTCACTTCAATGAGCTTTCAACATTATTAAATTACTTTACTAGTATACGCATAATCATGAAAACGAATAGGTTTCTAAATGTCCCAAAATATGAAGTTTATGTCTGAATGTCACACCAAAAACAAAAACACTTACCTATTTTTGAGCATAACAACAGATGTATGTCAACAAATTCGTCCTTTTAAAATGAAAATTTTAAAAATGCCCCTTAAAAATTCCTGTCATTAACAATTTTAGAAAGCATGCATTTTGTAATTAAATGCAATCGATGTATTTTGGCATAATTGGTATAATTTACATCATTTAACGGTCCTAGCAGACTATGCTTTTATAATTAGAACACGGTCCAAAATAATTTAGCAAGATTTTTAGAGACTCCGTGCCACTTTACACAGCAAAAATTACTCTCACATATTCACTAATAATAATATCGCGTCAAAATTTTGTCTAAAAGGTTTGCAGCTGCAACAGTTTCTTTTTTCAATCCTGGAAAATCAGTTAAACAACTGTCAATTAAAAAAACTACCCACATACTTGTATATGCGTTCGATTCGCTAATTCTTAGAGAGTAGTGAATCGAACACCTAACTGGTATAAATATAATCGACTGGCATAATCACATTGACATGAACTATTATTTGGATATTTAAATTACTTTTATGATAATACATTGTTTGAAATCGATTCGTGCTTAAGGAGTAGTTAATCGTGTGTACGTAGCTAAGAGTGTACACGAAGACGATGCAGAGTCGAATCGGCGCCGTTCGCAGATACTCTTGCTGACGTATGGCACGACTTGGCCTATTTTATGTCGAGATCTTAAATTTAAAGCACACAAATGCAATAACTGAAGACACTCGACCTTCCCAAATGCCTCCACACTATCGGCTCTTCAAAAACTGAAACAAGATCCGACGTTTTTGAACAAAACTTTGTTGATGAGTTCACTTCTGGCTCAATGGATATGTAAATAAGCAAAAATCCTGCATTTGGGACAAAGAACAACTTGAAGAGATTCAAGAGCTGCCATTTTATCCAGAAGAAAACAAAGGTTTGCTGTGATTTCTGTGCCTGTTTAATCATTGGTCCATATTTCTTCAAAAATAATGCCGAACGTAATCGTCAATGGCGAACGTGACCCACTATTGGATACCTGAAATTTAAGCTCGTCTTGGTGAAATTTGGTTTCAACAGGACGGCACCACTTATCACACATGTCACCAATCAACGTATTTATTGATTGATCTTGTGAAATAAGACTGTTCGACTTTTTCTTTTGGGAATGTGTAAAGTTTAAAGTCTAAGTGGACAATACGGCTTCAATTTAGGCATGGAGCAAAACATCACACATCTCATACGCCAGTTATCAGTTGAAATGCTACAACGTGTCATTATAATTGAACTTGATGGATGGACCATCAGAAACGTAGCCACGGCCACTATTCGAAAGAGCTAATCTTCATAGAATAAATGAAAAATAATGTGATTTCGAAAGATAATAAACATTCCCTATTAAATTTGAAATTTCTGTGTTTTTTATATAAAAAAAAGTAGGGAATCTCGTACTGGATCACCCTTTAGATATTCATTTACATAGAACAGTCTATTTTATCACCATGATTGTTCTCTTTCCCACAAACTACAGAACAACTATTTTCTTTTGATTACATTTTTTAGTTTTTTTTAACAACCAAATTATTGGATTATTCTCTTGGAAAGTATTTTCAAATAAACAAAATAGTTGCAAATCGCTTTGTACACATATAAAAAATTTCAAGTATTTTGCATTAAAGCAAAAAAAATTTGTTTCAAATATTTTTTTTAGCATTTTCGCTGCTATAAACATAATTAGCTTAGCTTTGTGATTTCATGCATATTTTTGTTATTTTATGCATTCGTTTTATTGTTTTCATTTTGTGCGATTTCAGAAAACAAGTGGCAAAGCGAGTAAACAGATGCAGCAGCCAGCAAATACGTAAACATTTTCTCTTTCCCATATACATACATATAAACAAACAAATATATAAATAAATATGTAAATATACAAATTTATAAATACAATCCAATGATTTTGTTTATACAATAAGCACATATACGTATAGCTGTAAATGAGCACTTAAATGTGGGCGCTGCTGTGTGTGAGGCCGCTAAGCATCTTTATTTTATGGCCAATAAAGTGCAGTGAGCGTAAAATTTAACAGCAATTAGAAGCATATAAACAAACTAATCGAAAAAGTAATTTTCGTTTTTATTTGATATCCTCGAACGATGCCGCTTTTGCTTATGTTTTTTTCTGAAATGTAAGAGAGAATGGAAAGCTAGTGTTTGTGTGCACTTTTTACTTGTAAGCGAGTAACAAAAGAATGCGCATCTCACATACAATTTCTCATGAATGTATTTAGAAACTCTCTTAATATCTTTTATTATTATTTAATATTTTTACATACTTCGTAGATATTTTAAAGAATCATACATTCAGTTTTTATACCCTGAACAGTTTATAAAATATTGAACTGCAATTTTGCACGCATCATGTTTTCACCAAGAAGTTGCTTATTCATGATGACTAAGCATATAGCTGCGATATAAACTGAACGATCGCAATCAAGTGCTTCTTTGAAAAGCCCTTATACTTTAAGCTACATATATTTTATTTCAAGATATCTTCTTTTACGTACAATATTTTCCATGTTATTTCTACAATGTCCGAACAAATTTCTTATAGATAGTAAACTTTTTCATTTGTGTAGGTGTCTACAAGAGATTTGGCAAAAATTATTATGCTGAGAATCACTACAATATCCGAAAAAATAGTTCAGATCGAACTGCTGTAACCTTATAGCTGCCATACACCTGACCGGTAAAACTCTAGTCTATGTATAGAAAACTTGTTTATTTTTAAATATATATTACGAAATCTGGCACAGATTTTTACCTTAGGAATTGCTACTATCCACGAAAAAATTTTTTAGATCGAACCACTACAGCGCATAGCTTCCCAGGTGTTAAATTTATCAAAATATGTAGCCAATGTCATTGTTACCGAGTACTTTAACATGTGCAAGGTGTGCGCGAAGATGGTCTCAAAAGTACTCACTGCCAACCATAATTACGGCGAGCGGAATTGCGCTAAGAAAATTTGAATATTGAAATATTGAATAACGTAATCACAGGTGACGAATCGTGGATCTTTGAGTATAAAAGGCAAACATTTTGAGACGACAGAGGTCATCAAAACAGCATACTCCGGAGAATGCCTTTAGTGACTCCCTCAATGCTTGGAAATCGCGTTGGCAGCGCTGCATCGACCCCTTCTGCTATTTTGATAGTTTTAATAGAATTGTAACAATTGGTTCAATAAATGTTTTTAAATCGACTCAGTCCTATTTCATTCGCCACAAACCCTGTAGATCCGGAGCAGCCGAGAGTTAACGATAAGTTATATTAAGTTCGCAACGGAGTTTGTATGGAAAACTTTCAGATTTGGCAATATATCTTCACAAAAGTTGGCACAAGTTATTTTCTAAGGTAACAATGTAATCTCCGAAGAAATTGTTCAGATCGGTTAACTATAGCACATAGCTGCCATACAAACTGAATGATCGGAGTTAAGGGCTTGAATGGAAAACTTTCGCATTTGACGTGGCATCTTCACGAAATTGGACATGGATTACTGCTTAAGGTAATAATATAATTACTATAGCACATAGCTTCCATACTTTTATAATATTTCCGTTAGAGACATTATGCCATTAGTGTAAAACTTTTCTGGTTTCTCGGCGAAAAACTGTGACAATTACTTTTCATAGACTTCTTTTGAAGGCAACTTTACTCCATTAAAGGAGTTCTGCATTGACCAAAACAACTTGTAGTTCAATGTTGCAAGGTCAGGGCTATATGGTAGATGCATCAAAACTTCCCAGCCGAGCTCTCGTAGTTTTTACCGAGTAATCAAAGATGTGTATGATCTAGCGTTGTCCTAATATTTTCCATAATTTCATCGACTTTTCTAACGATAGGTCGATCAGATATATTTCTAACAAAAATATTTAGCTTCTTTAGATGATAACGCTCTAGATATCCCAAAATTACTAGATTGGATTATTTATAGGTTTAAAAAAATGTTCATGCATTAGCAAAAAGTAAAGAAAAAATCATTTTTGATTTTACTAGTTGAAGGCACACTCTGAATATATTCTACCTTCTTCTCGAAACTTTGAACTAATCGGTAAAGCCATTTCAAGCTTATATAGCATACACTTTTCTAAGATATGTTCATATAGACAGGTAAGCAAAGTAAGCGATTTATAAAAATCCTTAGGTTCTTGTGGCATACATCTGTATAAATATATTTCTTATTAAATTTCAAAAAAATTTCCACAATTTTCCGCTTCCCCATCGATTTCAAAATACAATACAAATACAACTCTTTTTATTTTACTTTCTCCCTTTAAATATATTTATCCTTGACAGGTTTGTCAGCTCTTTTGTGCGTTACTTATCGTATTCATGGAAATTTTTCAATTTCTCAACTCCTTGTACTAAATTCTTCGAAAGGAAATTGTGTACAAGTTGAAAATTAGAGTAGGTGTCATAATAAAGTGATGGAAGTGAAATAATGTGAAATATTGAAAAAGAAGCTACTTCACACCTTGGCTACTGCAGTAAATTTTTTACACCATAAACCTATACAAAATTTTTCATGATATTTTCAACATTCAGAAGGAAAGTACGGGAACCATATAAAGCATACTAGAATATAAATGATTAGTGTAACGCGACCTGAGTCAATTTAGTCATGTCCGCTTGTCTGGAGGTACATACCATATACGAACTATTCCCTCAAGTATCTACGCGAAAATGTTCACATGTCTTTTTTGCCCCAATAACTGGCTTATTTGTCGGAACAATAGACATCAGACTAGTATAGCAAAGCAACAGCACAATCCCCAACCAAATTATTTAAATCGGATATCATATATGTAGCTGCCATACAACTGACCCATCAAACTCAAGTCCTTATATTAAAAACTTTATTTATTTTTCAAGGTGTCGTAATAAAATTTATCAAAGATTATTATCCAAAGAATCGTTACAATCTCCGAATACATAGCATTTTTTTATTAACATTAATTTAATTTGGCTTGAATTATTGTTCTTGACAAGGCCACAATTTCCCAAGAAATTGTTCAGATCGAATTAATATAGCCACATACTGACCGCACACATATAGTTGATGTGAGCAGTTCACATGTGAAGGGTATAGCTTCGGTGCTGCCGCTGGTGTAGTTAAAGTTTTTTTTTTTCTTTTTTCAAATAATCTATTTATGTAAATAGAAAAAGGTGCGACAACTAGAATGAAGCAATAAAATCAAAAAGTCAGAAGATTCATTCAAGAAATTGAATACAAAAGTGCTGAGATAAAAAAAACTGCCTACGATATAGTGAGGGTATGAGAGTGAAGAAACACATACATACATATGTACATATTATTATCACCTTCTCTTCTATTACTTTAAATTGCGAAATACATTTATTGCCGTACATTTAACTGGTCTGTATTGTGTATGGTATAACTAGACAGTTGTGCAAAAAATGTTAATTAAAACCTGCGCTTGTTGAAGGTGTCAATATCTCACTGAAGAAACAATGACACTCAAAGTCCAAAGAAATATATAAGCTGGATGTTTTCAGGATAGAAAATTAGCTATAAGCTAAAAGTTGAGAGAATATGAGTATATGGATTTACTATTTAATATTTATATGGATTTGGAAGATATATACCTTACTTTACTGATATAAAACATAATGCCAGATTTTTGAACTCTCGCAAAATGTTTCTAAAGAGTATAATAGCTTTGTTCACCAATCGGCTGTTTGTAGAATATTAAACTAACCCAGTTGGAAATAGGGCATATGAGTATAATATATGCATACAAGTATAAATGATCGGAGCGTTGGTAATAGTTGAAAGCCAGGTGATTTTCTCTCCGTCCGTAAGTCCGTCAGTCTGTTCGTGTCAGCGCTAACTTTAGTAAAAATTGAGTTACTGTTATGAAAATCTGTACACTTGTCCCTTGACTCCCAAGACAGACCGGTATTGTGGATGAGCATAATCGAACTACGGTCATGCCCATAAAACGCTTTTAAACGAAAACCTATAAAGTGTCATAAATAATCACTAAATTAAGAGACAAGCACGGTATTGCATTGTCGTGAGACATCCACCCCTTAAATGGTTTCATGTACAAATCTTCGAAACCGCTAAAGTTAAATCAACCAAACTTACTGATAAGAAATCCCTTTACTATTTCTTTATACATTCTGAAAATGAGCGAAATTAGGTGATAACCACGCCGTCTCCCCATACAACAGTTATGTTAAAAACTACTTGTAATGCGATAGATCAGCGAATTAATGCGCCACACGCATTAATTTTCACAACCAAAATCATTTCAGGTGTAAGAATCAAACATATAGACATGGCATCGCCCACCTTTAGGTGAAATACAATGTCTCAGAACGTTGAGAAAATGGGCGAAATGGAATGGCAACCACACCTACTTCCCATATATAATAACAAGCTTTTAAATTCACTCGATTTTTTTAATTCCAGTGTCAGAATATTTTATTCTTATTATATATTCAAATTATTACCTCTTGGTAGTACATCTTATGTCCAACGGTTGTCGAAATCGGACTATATCTCTTCAAGGACACAAAATATGTGGACCGCAATTCATTTATCGGTGAGATCTATTATTGAAATTAATATTTCGGTAATGACAACATGCGCTTCCTCGCAAAATGTATAAAATCAGGACAATACTTTCCATTGGCCTCATATACCAAATATACAGAGGTCGCTGGTGAAGACCGTGCCGGGAGAGCTGTGACTTCGACAAACACCGACAATGTGACTCATGTGCGCAAAGTTTTGAACTCAGACTGTCGCCTCAGTCCTATTAGTTTTCGACACACCCTGTTAATATTTCTGAACTTCCTGACCTACTTATGCAGTAACTCAAAGTCAATATGTGAGAGATCTAAATGAAATTATGAAATGGTTTTAAATTTCTAATAACCGTTTTTCCTTTTGCCTAAAATGGATGAAGTGAAGCCAATAATGTGACTAGTTTCATTTAAAGTTTTCAAACATCTAAAAGTGATTGGTTTTGAGCTTGCGAAAGTACAAAAAGTTCAGTTATACCCTCACTTGTTAAAGCACTAAATTATAAGCAGAAGACTTTAAACGATATTTATGCTACTGCGTCGATGGTCTTGCTAATTACTGCAGAAAGTAGTGAGCGCAGAAATAAACCGAAGAAATACTCAAACTGCAAGCTTTTCACTCTTATTTGTTGTTTAGCAATAACTCCTGTACTGGAAGCACTGCCTGGTGCTGAATAATTTTATAGTATCATTCTTTGTTTAGTTTTCCCCTGCGACAAACTTAATAGTTTTTTATTAAATGCTCTCCAATTATTTCATTTTTCATTCAAAACTTATTGTCTCCGACAAACTTTTCCGCAATTTTCACAACCGATGTCAAAAGTTCAAAACTTTTACACTCTTTCAACGCCATTAACATTTTTATGCTTTGTCTCTCGTTCTCTTTTCTGGCAATTTACTACAATTTGCACGACACTTCTTTCCAGCCGAACGCACAATTGCCACATTATTGTTGACATCGTAAGCAACAACAACAGAAACAGTATAGTCAACAGGAACAACAACAACATAATCAAGAACAGCATATCATCATTGACAACAACAGCACCAACTATCATCTTCATCATCATTTCCAACAACATCCTCGTCATCATAATCATCATCACTATTATCTTCTTCGTCATCTATATTTGTTTATAAGTGCACATAAAAATCTAGATGCATACATACAAGCATTCACGGTTATCTGCGTCTTCATCGTCATTGACTTGCTTTGTCATCCGTTTGTCTGCTTGCTGTTGCACTTATCACTTTTGACACTGTTTCTCGGCAGCTGATTCGTAGCAAATTCGTCGAAGTCCTTAACTCTTCACCGCCGAGTAGCATTTTTGCATGTGTGCATGTGTGCTTGAGTGCTTGTAATATATTTTGCATTTTTAGTAGTCGTGCAAAATTATATCCTTTTTATACGCTCGTAAAGAATGCACAGTTGTTGCTTGTTTATGAAATAAGACATGTCTTTGTGGTTATGTCCATAAAAGTGTAGTTTTATAGCTCATATTACCATACGTTCTATGTTGAATGGCTACAAATTTAATAGCTTAATTTCCGAGGCAATAAATTGCTTTGTTAACTTAATATATTCATTTCCTGGGGTTTTGTGTGCATCCACAACAGGGTTGCATATAAAGTTATCAGCGAGTGGTCGAAACTGAGACAAAAATAAAAAATTTTTGTGACTCCATACCCACCAGTAAAGTTTCGAAAACTGCTTGGGTCTCCAACATTATTGGATAATATTCGACGAATGCACGTGGTCTGCAGTACACAGTGAAAAAATATAGCAGAACAAAAATTTAGTAGCTGAGAGTGTACACGAAGACCGTAAATAGTCGATTTGGCACCGTTCGCAACAACTCGGACTGACTTATAGAACGGCTTAGCGCATTTTGCGTCGAGATTTTAAATTGAAAGCGTAGACAGCTTGTGCAAGAAACCTCCACCCTCCAAAGCGACATCACTACGCTCTATGGGTTCTAGAAAAGTCCCAAGAAAATCCGAACCAAATTTTGTTCAGCCTTCTGGCTCAATAGGTATGTAATCAAGCCCAATTTCCGCATTAGGGAAAAATAAGAAATTCAAAAATTGCCATTTCATCCAACAAAATAACAGTTTGTTGCAGTCTTCTTCAAAAATGATGTGGGTGAGAACGTATCGGTCAATTTGAAGCTTCTGTGTTTTTTGTTTAAAAAAATAAGAAACCTCGAAACGGATTAATGGATTCAGAGTTGTGGAAATGCAACCCTTTGTTTCATTGTTGCTTCTCAACCAACCTTCATAGCAACTATAACGCCATTTGGGCGATTTTATTAAGAACACTTTTCGCTTCGTATCATATGGTCATTACAACCAGTCCCTCTTTTTTGAGATATCGACCTGAAATTTTGCTAATGTCATTTTCCAAATCAAAATCGGAGCCGCCGATATCAGAAAACTTTATCATATATGTAGCTGCCATACAACTTATCCGATCAAAAGTTTGATATATGTAGATATGTATGTTTATACCCTGGGCCAGCGAGGTTAACAAGGTGCAAACAATCAAGGCAATAACAAAAATATTACATGCAAGTTATAAGATGTGAGAAGAAATATATAATATATCGTATGTACATATAACCAACTAAAATATAATTTTTTGTCTTGTTCTTTGGAAATCATCAAGCTTAGCTGCAAACAAACAACATAATTATTTGGACGAACAGTCAAATAAATTTTGCTGAAAAACACGAAAAGTAAGCGCGAAAACATGCAATGCTAATTCCACAAAAATATTCGGTCAACATTCATCAGAGGTGTCAGACAAATAATCCATTGGCGAGCAGAAAGCGCTCGTTAGCACATTGCATATTTCACTTAAATCGTATTTGCAACAAAGCAAAAAAAAAAAAAAAAAAAAAAAAAAAAAAAAAAAAAAAAAAAAAAAAAAAAAAAAAAAAAAAAAAAAAAAAAAAAAAACCAACAAAAATGAGGAAAATGCGTGTTGCACGTAACAAACAGCACACAAACCACGGGCAATCACAGCGAAGGCCTGCCAGCAGCAACGAGCAATTCCGCTCATTGCCATAATTTTTGCGAATTCCTCAACGCTAACGTAACTGTCAATCAAATGCAATGCGATCGCGCTGCGAATTTGCGAGAAGCGTGAGGCACCACCATGGCAGCCGGTGAAGGGAATAGCTGTGTCTATGTTGGTGGTGTTGGTGGTGGTTGGCGGAAAACGGCACTTGGCACTTGGCTGTCTCGGTGCGTTGACACTCGACGCTGTCAAATTGTAGATTGACGTCGGCAAGTGATGGCAGATTCTTTTTCTACACTCGAGCTTATTTGCTGCCTATGAAGTTGTTGTTGTTGTTCGTGTTACGAAATTAGCAAAAAATATGCCTTTAAATTTTATTTTCATTGCTAACATATGCCTACGGTTTATTTACAGACACGCCATAAACAAAAGTCAATGCACTCACGTAAAAAGAGCAGGGAAGTGAAATGGATAGGAGAGAAGTTCGCAGTAATTTTCTTATTCTTACGTAGATACATTTCCATTTCGATTTCGCCAGCTATCAAGTGACAACAAAAACATTAGCAACACAACAACAATATTTAGTAGCAACAAGTGATTCGCTCTTCTTTGCTTTTTTTTGTTGCATGACTTAGCTCCGCTGATTCATTCATTTTGTTTCCACGTTTTGTATTTGCTATTGTTGTAGTTGCTGTCGTTACCGCTTTATTTCCACGTTGTTGTTCAGTTGAATATTTATGAAAACATATTTCATGACAATACATCAGCATTTTGACACATTTGGCAGCGCTGCCGGACTTGAATGTGGCACAGTGGTACGGTTTCATGAAAATTGTAAATAAATTTTCAAATAACAAAATGTATAAATGAAAATAAATTTTTTTAAAGAAATATAATAATATTGAAATATTAAGTGTTCAAATATATGTAAAATCGATATACTTATGGTCAAAATATATATTGTAACGTCCTCAGGGACTTGAAATACATTTAACCTTCTTACACAAAATTTTGTGGAAGACAATTTTTATCAACATTTACTATAATTCCTTAATCCATTCCGACAAAAGCGATTTAAAATATTTTATTAACCAAAAACCTCTATATAACCTGGTAAGCCGATACTTCTTAAGCTTCCAAATTCTTTCTTCAGAACAGAGTTTAGTATCCTTCAGCAACTGGTCTGCACCAGCTAACTTCGAAGAGGCAAAGTTCACTGGAAGGAGGGAAGTAATGTTATGTGCCGTCGTTGTCATCGAAGGTACTTTTAATTCACGGGATCGTAGCAAGAGCACTGGAGAAAAGGAATGTGGTAGCATCGGTGCTCTGGTGGATAGAAGCCATACTGTGCACCAGAATATCTGAAACCACAGTAGGGGTGGCCTGGATTCGTCTCGGCACTACAAGAAGCTGTCCATAGAGTGAAGTATTAACCCCCTGTTATGGAGCCTTGTCGTAGACGACCTCCTAGTTCAGCTAACTAGCAATGAGAGTCGCTGTCAAGGACACTCTGTGCTATTTAGTACAAAGGGGATTAACCTGGATACAGGATGGTGCAGTGGGGTTGATCTGAATATCAACACCTCGAAGCCGATCATCGTCCTGTTTACGAGATGAAGGTCTCTGCCTAGCCTCAGGAACCTAACTTTTGGAGGCAGAGCGGTAGAGATGACTAATATGATCAAATATCTTGTTCTCACGCTGGATTCCACTCTGCGATGGAAGCAGCATGTTGACCTGGTCAAAACTACTAAATTACACACATAATGCGGTGTATTAATTGTGAGCAATCGTTTCGCTGGAAAATCCTGAGGCTGCAAGCTGGTCAAACTTATCAATTGGTTTTACACTATGACCGTGCCAGCGGACGGTGGCTTAAGCCTATATTAAGAACTATCGAAGCTGCAACGACTTGCATGTATGACGACGGTAGCACTTGAAGTCATGCTTGAACTCACACCACTTCACCTAGTAACCGGTCAGGTAGCCAATAACACACTGCTTCAAATGCCAACAGAAAAGTTTGGCAGAGGTAAAGTAATCTCATCACAGCGTCTGAAGAACTTAAGCGGTGGAATACCATTTTCTCTTCTCCCAAGGGACAGTATTAAGCAAATAGTATTCCACTCTCGACCTACACCAAACTATTCATACCTATGGAAAGTTTTCCGAGTACATTCCAAGCAAAGGTCTTTTCCATAAGTCAGTACGTATTTAAAGTTAAAACCTCCAACGCAGCTATCTCAACAAGTATAACCGTACTTCCAAACAGTTAAGCAGTACTTAAAAGCAATATCTGCCAACGAGATCAAATCGCTACTCGTGCAAGAGTGTAGAGAACGGCTGAACACTCACACTCGCCCGCTCCCCAGCATCCACTAATATGGTAAGATATAAACCCACCATCGCGGTGGGTCCCCATACCATAAAAAAGCTAATCCGCTAGGACGAAGTAGTTGGCAGCGAGAGGTATTGGCAACAAATCTATAGCACATGCCATGTTTTTTTGTAATAACCCTCCCAATGGACGAAAATGGACGAAATCAGCGGCAAAACAGTCCCACTCTTTTTATAAATTATAATGTGACAATTGAACTGTATTCTCTGGAACATCGTACCATAGTAGATGTTGAATATTTTATAAGGAATGGCAATTATAGTTCACTATTTAAGAGTTAGCGGTACACATTACAAAGTTGCTTTTTATTGCTCTATTACGCCGTTTTATACCCAAGAAAAAACTGTTATTGGAGAGCATAATGACTTTGTTAAACTAAGCGGTTCTAAATACCTAACGATTTATAGTTACTATACGATATTCCTATTCTTTATGATTATGTAAAAATAAAATCAAGTTTAACTAACTTTCAATTTTTTTCTCTCCAGAATATCAGCAATTACAATTCTGAGATATCAACACTTCACCGATCAACTATTGCTATTGTTCGAAGTGACTTACCGCTTATTATGTACACCATCGTTTCAAGCTCGCCGTCTTAGTCGTACGTCTGAGTAATCTTGGATAACTAAGGAGATTTTACCAAAAGGGTTTTAAACTTCTTAAAAACTTTTTAGTGTTCAAGGCAAATTAATATGACGAATAGAAATCTCAGTAGCTAGAAGTAAAAAATACTTTCTTAAATGCAAATTTTAAGAAATGTTTCATCCGGTTGAATATATTGCGTTTCCGCCCGTACATAAGACATTCTTACTCAACATTCTTTCATATATTTACTTTTTTCTACCAATTGACACTTGTATTTACAGTTATATTTGCTTTCGCATGCTGTCACAGTGCTCATGTCTCTTGCAGTATGTTCGACGTCGCAAAAAAAGTAGAATAATTAATTCACAACATGAAAATTGAAATTGAAATATACGAGTCGAGCAAAAATATGCCACGAAGAGTAATGCGCGTACAAAAATAAAATTTCAATTTACTTGCATATTACATGTACATACATGAATGTGCTCTGGATTGATGTTTTAATTTTTTATTAAATGTGTGCACTTTACTGTTTTAATTTATTTTGTCGCTACAGATTTAAAGCGCTCTGACTTTAAGGTATGCCGGATTTATGTGCCCTAAAATATTCACTTATTTTGACAGCATTTTAATTTGTTTTATTTTAGTTTGAATTTTCCAGCTTTCAGTTTTTTGTTTATTTCATATTATACACACATGTTGAACGTCATATGGAAATAATGTGCAGATACCCAGCAGTAAATTGAGATAATTATATACTACTCTGAAACTAGTAAGAACTGCAAACATAACTAGTTAGAAAAATGAATTTTTGCCCAGTAAAACAAACAGATTTTTGGTTTTCTTGTCCAGTTTTATACATACTCAAATAGAACTAATCTAATTTAGAACATTAAAAGGAATTTGGTTTGTCTGGAGCAAATCAATGAAAAAAACTATCGACATAACAAAGTTCTCTTTTGTTTTCTCTTCCCAAACAACTCAAACATTAGAACTCCGATACTTTTCAGACCACTTAAATTTTAGTTTTTAACTAAATTCTACTAACTAATAAGAGATTTTTTTACTGGGTTTAGTAAATGCATACACTAATGAAAATGTGCTGTGATCATTAATTGGCATTTTCTTTGACGTTAGCAGCTTGTGGTCAAAATCGATTAAACTCAGCTGGTGAAAATTGTGTCAAAGTGACTGAAATGAATTTGGAATATCCATTAGCTTTTTTCAACTGCACGTTATAATTATATAATTCTTGCGGTTTTTTAACAAATTCTTGAACAGCAGTGAATCAAATGATTCAAATAATAACACATTGTGACAAAAAAACAATCCTCAATACAGCCAAATATAAAGCCTAATTGACCGTCTGTTCCTCCAGAACAAATTCTTTGGCCTAGTTTTTTTGGTTTCAGCTCGTTTTTTTTTCCTTCCGTTCCGATAATTGCTGACTTGTTTACATGTCGAACTTTTCACTTTTTGAATATATTCATCAGTTGAGAAGGTCCGGAACGAAGCATGTCTTCTGCGATCTCTAGACAGTCTTTGAAGGCCTTGTACCGCTCGTAAGCTTGTGTTGTTAATAATACTGCATCAGCAGAAGCATTTCACAACATTCGAAACGATTCCGCATACGAAATTTGATCAGAAATACAAAATTTGAGACAAATTCTTTGTTCGATAATTTTATTAATTGAAAGTGCGGAACGCAAAATATTAAATAATTAAAAATATGCTTTTAATTTTATTCCAGAAGTTCCAAATCTCATTTATTTTCTTTTTTTCTTCTTGACTCAAACTCCTCAATCATAAACTTTGCTATGGCTTGAATTATTTAGCTCAATTGTTTATACAGAGCATAGGAAATCTTCAAATGCCTCCTATCGTCATGAGCTTCCTTCCTTACAACTATCGCAAGCACTATGAGGCGAAAAGACTCACGAAACCTGGATAGTTAAATCTCGCTGTCATTGGGTACTCTGTAATCTCAGCAACTTTCTATTTCATTCCAAAACACGTTGATAGCCCTAGCTAACGTTTTTCTGAAATGTCCTTCGAATAAGAACTCTGTCAAAAATATAGCAAAAAGCTCCAGTTTTAGGCTTCCTGACCACTAAAGAGTCTTCCAAACGGAGGTTGCGGCCATGAACTTAGTAGATGACCTATACATATACTCCTATAGTAGGACACCGATATTATCCGCTGACAGTGCACTCAAGATTAGTATGCGGTGTCTAGGCTAGGTCTAATTTCGAGTTACTACAGTTACATTAGTTTGGGTAGCAAAGCCACAGCAGCGGGTCAAAGAACTGTAAGTCTGATGATAGCAAGCAAATAGCAAGCTCTACAAGTCACTCATCATAAGCGTTAGGCATATGGTGTAGAGGCATGGGCGATAACAATATCTGATGAGCCGGCGTTACGAGTTTTTGAAAAAAATATTTTGCGGAAGATGTATGGTCCTTTGCGCAATGGCAACGGCGAATACCGCATTCGATGGAACGGTGAGCAGTACGAGATATACCACTGCATTGATATAGTTCAGCGAATTAGGGCACGGGTACCATGACTAGGTCATGTCACCTAATGAATGAAAACTATTGACAGCATCTTTCAAAGTTATTTGTAACATATTTTCTACCGCTGACACTACAACAACAAAACGATATGTCCCAGTGCGTGATAAAAAATGTCATTTATATTTGTGTCTTTGCTCCAAACGCACCTCTTTTGCAGGCTTTTTGATGAACTGTTGCAAGCAGTCAGAACGCTTAAGTAGATCACCTGCTGTGTCTTATACTATAGTTTTACAATTTCGCAAACAAATTCTCCTGATTCCATATTATCAAAATAAAATATGCTAAACCCATTTTAGCAATAGCTAGACTCCAAATTTATTCAATAATAAATTAAGCTATAATATACCAATGACTTATTCACTTTACTAAAGTAAATTTTGGCAACCTACTAACCAAGCTCAAGGACAAGCTAAAGCAAACCTGTTGAGAAATATATTAGATTTCACACGAAAAAAGGCTATAGACAAAATTCTCTTGTACCAGCGACACCTTCATAAGCAGTGAGGTAGTTGCTCAGCTGAAATATTCCACCGGCCAAGCAATAAATTTTATTACATTTCATTTGCAGGTTTGCCAACTCAGCAATTTCGTCTGACTGCAACGCCCACAAACGTACACCTGCATACCTACTTATATCACTAGGTGGCTACCAGGAATATATACTAATTGAGTATCTGTTGGCTAAAAAGAGCAAATAGTAGAGCAAAACGTACAACAAAAAATCGGAAAGTAAAAGCAAACACTGAAAAACTAACGGAAAATCCTGACGCCGTGGCGATCAGCAAAGCTATCCAGTTAGCAAATAAAGTGGTGCCGCGTGTAGCCAAACCATTTGGTTGCGGTCTGCATTGAAAATATATATACCCACATACATACTAGATATGTATGTGTGTGTATGAGTGCTTTGTGGCATTAGTTTTTCTCGGTGCCACCTCGCCAATGCTTGTCACCCCGGCCGGCAGCCGGTTCTGGTTAGCTTGTAATGCTTTTGGCGCTCATAAATCAATTTGTCACCGGCAAAAAAAGTGTTCGGAACAAATATAACGGTAAATAACTCAATTTTCGCTTTAGTGAATTTGCGCTTGTTTAGAAAACATTTAACGCACGAAACGGAGCGTTTGTGGCGAAATTACTGTCTGTGAAAGGTACATGAATACATACTAAATATGCAGGGATAAATGGTATATTTATAACCTTATAACCTAAATCCCCTAAAAAATGAAAGTTGCGTGCTTACAGGTAATGACACACAACAACAACAATGGCATGCCAGCTGACTGGTAATAAATAAATTTAATTATTTTCGCATTGCACTCGCGTCTCGGTGTTGCTCTTTCTGCAATTACTTATTTATTTACTTTGACTACTCGCTTAAATATGACATTCGCCCTACGATCACGTTAGTTGCACATTAGATGTGTCACAATATACGAGTGTATGTGCCGTAACTGTCAGGCAATCCATTAATAGTGTTATCATTTGGCAACCAAAGTGACTTATCGCTAATAAATTAATTCACTCTATGACGTAATCGCTTTTTCATTATGATTAGTTGCAGACAATCCAAAGCCATGAGAAATTTATTAGTTATTTAATTTTATCAGTTGTGTGCAAATATGCAAATCGCTTATAGGATTTTATTAATTAGTCAACTATCAGTTAATTGAAATGAGTACAAAAACAGTGCGAAGGTCACGCATTTACTACCAAGGTCACTCAACGGACTAGCAATGTAAATAAAGGTATTTTAATGAAGTTTACTTTTGAATATTATACATTTGGGACAGCAACTAAGTAGTACAATTAGCTTAATTAAATCGACTAAAAATTTGTTTTATCATGGATAGACTCATCATCATCAGCCGCACAAACCAGTGCGGGTCTCCGTTTACTGCAATTTAAAGCTTCATATAAACAAAATTTAGTTGTTGAATAATTTAAGGTTCTAGAAAGTTGGATAAACTGCAAATGTCAAATAAATTCATTTAAATGAGCTTTTTAAAATATTTTAAATACCTCAATTTGGACTCTAGACTTCGCCGGTTAACTGTAGTTTTAGATTTCAGCATAGGAAATTCATTAAGCTACTTGGCTATCTCAGGATCGAGAAGCCAACAACCTAATCGATCATGTTGTGATAGACAGAAGACACGTGCGCTCAGAGATCCTAGCATTGACTCGAACTACTAGCTGTTGCAGCGAAGACACGCAACACATGGAACGTGCGATGCCGAGAAGCTGCAATCACAACAGATAGCCGAACTATTCTCTGCTCGACACGTGTGTGGGATAGATACCGAGAGCTGAAGAGGGAAACCAGACGCATTTACAGACAAAAAAAGAAAGGCCGAAATGCGTGAGTATAAAGAACTCGACAAACTGGCCGACAGGGGTAAAGACCGAAAATTCTACGGAAATATGCGACGACAAAGAGAATGTTTTAAGACCGAACCATACTCTTGGAGAACTCCAAGAGGTGATCTAATAATTGATTCCTAGAGCAAACTGAAAATATGGAGGGAACACTCCTCCAGTCTGCCGAAGGGTGGTGAAAGTATAACACCCGAAGAGGGTGAACCCGATTCAGCAATGGAGCGAACTTTCCATTGAGCGACCATGAAAAAGTTCGAAAAGCAATTACCCGTCTAAAGAACAGCAAAGCGATGGTGGCCGATGGAATGCCGGCATGCATGGGATTTTTTTTAGAATATGGTCGGACAAAAGCATGCCCGATGATAGCACTGTCAATAGTGTCGTGGGAGCCAAGTCGCGAGTGCGACGACAGTTTGATTGATGACAGAATATATTTCGACTTGCTCTTGTTCACTACCAGACCCATTTGCTTCGCTTCTTTGTTAAACTTTGAGAAAGCAGCACTAACGGTGCGATTGTTATGGTCAAAGATATTGATTTTTTGGGCAATATTTCGTATTGTTGAATATTGTACCTCCCTCTTCAGATCTACAGCTCGAATTAATTTATCAAGAAGTAAAGTGAAGAAGTCGCTCGATAAGGAGTCGCCTTGTCTGAAGCCTCGTTTTGTATCGAACGGCTCGGAGAGATCCCTCCCGAACCTGACGGAGCTTTTGGTGTTGCTCAACGTTAGTTTACGCAGCCACATTAGTTTTGCTAGGATACCAGAATTTTCTGGATTTCTTTTTATTAGACCTTATAATTTTTTGAAGATTTTGAAGAAACTGAATTTAAATATCCAACTTCAACATTTTGAAAACGTTACGATACTAAAAACTAATACAATTACACGTAAAATTGTATTTAAATCTTTTTAATGAATAATAAAAATTAAAATAAAATAAAAATATTTATTTGTACACAAAGTCAGTCTAGTTAGCCAAAAAACCTGAAAAGACATTAATTAATGTAGAACATAAAGATTTCCACGCATCACAACGCACCACAGACATGCAACAGCGGCACATATCCATCATATTTAAATATCCAATTAACAGCGACGTATTGCGAAACGCACCCACTCACCAACGCCATGCAATGCAGTTATGCACAACGAACGCCCGACGCAAACCGCAAATCGCGTTAGTGTGTGGGTTAACAAAAGTGCACAAAACATTTTAAACTAGAGGGACTTAAAAATTATGCACTCTACGAAATATTATTTAATGAAAACGTATTTGTACGTACGTATGTATGCATTGGTGGCATGCATTGTCCAGTTGCTAAAAACATGTACTTTGCAACACGCGTGTCAAGTGAGGCCCACGCTGATGACTGATGAACAAGGTGGCGCCGCCAAAATGTTTCACAAACAAATTTAATTAGTTTTCGCTTATTTTTAGATATTTTGGGCAATATATTTTTGGCATTTTTAGTGAAATAGATATTAGCGAAATTATTATTAGAAATTACTGGAAAAATGTATGACCCCTTTAATAATATTACGGAGTACGATTTCGGGCTTTAAACATTACAAATTTACCTTTTCATGAACTTGCAATTAATTTTAGGAAAATGGAATATATAAAAGTGACAAGAAGATTTTTTCACTGGCTGAAGAATACACTGCAACTCAATTTGTTATTCCAAAACATACTCCAGAAGAAAATATTTATATTAATCATCCTTAAGTCTATAAAAAAAAAATTTCAGAAGCTCTTTGTCAAAACTGTTTGGAGGAAGGCGAGTTGAAATTGTCTTGTCAATTTCTGCTCTATTTCCTTCCTTTGCCAAACGCACTCTAAGAAGTTTTTCACACTTCGACAGGAAGAGAATGAGTGGTAATGAGAATATGTCGGTATTTCTATGAAATATCTTAGGCTGAATACTGCGGCTGTAAAGTAGGAGCTTTTTCTTTCGTTGGGTGAACCGTTCTATATTGGTCGTCAGTCTGCTAAGTTGGGAGATGATTTTCGCTGCCTTTCGGATATAAAAAAATCAGGGGTCCAGTCATACGTTTACTGTTTTAGTGTCCTTAAAATGTTCGTAGATCGTTCGTTTGCATACTGACTGCGAGAGGCATGTGCGTAATTTTAACAGCAAGAACTATATTTTTTCGTAGCGAGCTACAGATTGTGTGAGTCAAGCCAAACTTGCATTCGAACCATGCCTTTCTTGACCAGTTTTCCATAACTCGAGCTGCGATTAGTGCGGCGATATCGTCCGCATTTTCAATTAATTACGATTTGTCTGCCATTTAAAATTATAGAATCTCATCATAGCTAGTGTTCCACAGGTCTGGGCCAAAACGATATTTGTAGTGATCCTTTTATGGATTAGTTTTTGTAGTTAGTGTAGTTAGACTATTACTAAGGTAGCTCCGCATCACAGCATTGAAGGAATCTCGGATTCTAACATTTTTTTCGATGGCGTCGATCAAACTCAGCAATCTTGCGCTATTGAAGGGGTTTCATACGTATAGGGTCGGCAACAAAGCTCTTCGTTTGAATATTCTAAAGTTGACCAGTCAGATCTAAAACCGTGCTGACTAAAGTAGCCTCCACCAGCTTGGTTCAAAAATGCTTGCATTGTGAAACGTAATGCTGATGAAAAGCTGGGATCTCCTTTTCCCTTATTTAGCCTGTAGCCAGTTCTTCGAGGGTTAAGTTAGGTTATATTGGCCGGCTGTTTGTGACTGTTTTAACTGGATATCTTATTTTAATGTTTCAACTATTCGCTTGAATTGCGAAGCTCCAAGATGGATCTAAGGCGAGTTCTAGATATTGGTGAAGAGAAAGAAAGAAAGTGTCCAAGCGTCTCTCTCACGCCTACTTCCCAGTACTTTCTGTATGTATCATCGTTACTTAAGCCCATCCGATCAGCATTTAATCGTTCTGTAGTCCTTCCGAGACCATGCGAGGGAAAAGCATGCATGTTTTTCTTCGGAACGCTTTGCATAAATTTGACGGTCCTGTATGTCCTTAAGGCATTCCAAATCGTCCTTATAAACCCGTAAGCCTTTTCGGAAATTTCACTGTATATCGTTTTAGTGACCTTTGTATTTTCCGTACTGGTTCGGTAGCCAGAATAATGGAACTTTTGGCAATCTCATTTCGTTTAACGGCATCTAAATGTGGTCTGAAACCCAATATATACCGCAGATTGTATATATTGCCTCTCAGCTTCTGTTGATCCTATACTCGTTCGTTAGCCAGACGAATGACATTTTTAGCATTTTTCTTTTCCGGGAATGTCCGTGTGTCCTGCAACCCAATATATAACCAACTGCTCCCCCGCAGCAGCATTACACCTACTGCAACTCTGCTTCTAAGGGTATTCTTCGACGTAATGCAATGTGAGGTTCTTGTACCCAGAGTTTGCAGGGTATTATATTCAAGCAATGGACTCCGGCTCCCACTCCCTTAGTCATTTTGAATCCGTCTGAATAAAATACGAAAGTGCCGCTGTCGAGGCAAATGTTCCTACGAAATGCCGAATTTCAGGAAGTCTTATAGCTTCTATGGTACTTTTTTTGAGTATATTCAAGAGTACGTTCACAATGTAATCCATTTTGAAAGCGAATGAAAAGCAAATCCTCAAGGACTTTATCTAAAGATATTTGTTTAACCTTTTTTGCTATGAAAACTGCACCTGTCAAGGGTATTACAACTTCGATTCAGCGAAGTCAACATGTCCTCCTTATTTCAATTGCAATCGTTATCGCATTGTAATTTGTTGTTTTTGCAGGACAGTTATCACACCATGCAATTATTTATATCTAACGAAAGGGTAATCCCCTCTGTATGCTTAGCTACCATACAAGCGCCAAATTACTAGATATAAGCTACTTGCAGCCGTAACCGAACGGTAAAATTAATTAACGGTACACTCATATTCACTTTTATGGTAAGCAAATTAATGCTCTGCCGTAACGCTCGAATTGCTTTCGCATTCACATTACAATTTTATTCCATTTATTCATTACGCAAAATTTATGCATTTATTTACGCCTAAAACGCTCAACAACTATCAATTAAAAAATAATATTCGCTCACACAATGTTGTTGCACAATAACTGTTTACAATCGCGCAACGCAAACACCTACACACTCACATGCACAGGCTTATGGAGCAGTCGGAAAAACCGACGTCATAACTAAAACCGATTTTATCCCACCAAAGGCCATCAATGTCAGCCATTAATTAACATTTAATACGCACAAATAGATTTTTCATTCATTAAATCTATTTAATAATAATAATTTGTAGAAGTGTTGCKTTGTATTTGTGTGTTTTGTGTGTATGCGTGTGGGAGGCTCTGTGAATTTGCAATCATTTGCACATTATGAACTACACTCCCATAAGCAATATGCATTTGGTGATTATTTGCGGCAGTAATTATAAGCCAAAAATTATTACTGAACGACGGGGTTTCTAAACTTTGGTTGAACTGGTTGAACTGGTTGGCTGGTTAGGCGGCTAAAGGATCAAGTGTTGAAATTTACAATTTGTGCGCCTAAACGTAGATATATTTACATGCATACTATTGTATATAGGCATATGCAGATATTATTAGCACTGTAGAGTATCTGACTCAGAGTTTCGAACGGAAATAGAGATATTATAACGTTTGATCGAAGGAGATGTACTTTCTTCAATAACCTTTTTTATGTTATTTTTGTACAGTAATGTTTGGCATGGAAAGACTCACACCTGAACAACTTTTACAAATTGTTCAATTTTATTACGAAAATTCACCTTCTGTAAAGAATGCGCTTCACTCAACTTATGGGCAACATAATCGGCCAACTGAGAGTAATAATAGGTTAGCAAAAAAGTCTTGCGGTATTTTTATTGAATTTTCAATTGTTCATAAAATTTTTTTTGATGACTCATGCCCAGCTCTTGACCGATGCTACGGCTGCTACTATGCCGGTCTCTTTCGACCAATGCAGCGATTTTATCGCAATTTCCGACGACAGGCCTTCCGGAGCGTGGCAAATCTCCGACCACCTCTACACCAGCACGAAAACGTTGAAACCATTGCTGTGCGATGGAAATGGAAACTGTATGGAGTCCATAAACTGCACAAATTTTATTGGCGGCTTGAGATGCATTTTTGCATTTATCGTAGTAGTACTGTAAAATATGTCGTATTTATTTTGCTCCATGTTTGCAACGCTATAACTCACGAACGACTTAAAAGAAACGACAATCAATTAAACACGTCTTAGCGCGTGAAATGAGCTTTCCAAAAAGGTATAGCATGACCCGATGCTAGAACTACGCGCTCTGAGCGCCAACCAGCGAAAATACCGCAATACTTTTTTGACAACCTAATATTTGCAATACCCATCTTGAGACCCATCATTCGTTATTGGATAATTATTTGACCGAATGTAGCCATAGCTGAGAGTGTACACGAAGAGCGTGGAGAGTTGATTCGGCGGCGTTCGCAGCAACCGGACTGACTTATGGAACGACGCGCTCTATGAGCTTTTGAAAAGTTCCAAGAAGATCCGATATTTTCGAGCCACATTTTGTTCAGCGATATCGCATTTGAAACGATGATAACCGATTATTTGATTCGTGAAATATAAACTCGTGATCTCGGTGACATATGGTTTCAACAAGATAGCGTCAACACATGAACGTTGACAACATCTGATGAGTCGGCGTTACAAGTTTTCGAGAGAAAGGTTTTGCGGAAAACTTATAGTTTTTTGGGCAGTGGCCACGGCGAATACCGCAGTCGATGGAATGATAAGTTGTATGTGATATGCAATGACATTGAGATAGCTAAGCAAATTAAGAGACAGTGGCTACACTGGCTAAGTCATGTCGTCCGAATGGATAAACCACTCCAGCTCTGAGAGTATACGACGCAGTACCCGCCGGGGAAGCAGAGGAAGAAAAAGATCTCCACTCCGTTGGAAGGACCAGTTGGAGAAGGACCTGTTGGCGCCAAACAGCGAAAAGGAAAAAGGATTGGTACGCTTTTTGACTATAACCGCAGTGTCTACGCCAATAAAGAAGAAGATTTTTATGGTAAATAAAGACGAGACTTATACTTGTATTAATGAGCAAAATTGCATAAACATGTGAATATTCGTTTTGAAATAGATATGGTTTTAGGAACAACTGAAAATTCACACATATGCTCATTGAGATGCACAAGTCGAAGTTATTTGTAGGGCATTCAACGCAGTCACCAAAGTCCACCAACTTCCTTTTGCAGCCGTAAAGCTCAACACAAAGCTCCTTTAATTCATTCAACGCTGAAAAGCTCCTCAAATCCAACACCAATATTCCAGTGCAATGAACTCACTGTTAGTATCAATATTACATAGGCAAAGCCTGTTAATAACAGCGACAGCAAAGCAATGTCACTCACTGGAAACTTGGAAGTGCAACTGGCACCGCCAACTTCTCCGGTAGCACACATTGGAAAGCCATTAACAGGCGCTGCTCTTGCAATGCAATCATGTGCAGCAAACTGTTATGACACCATCTGCTGTTAAAGCAATTCGTGCTGCTGTTGCTTTAGCTCGGCCGACTGTCCGGCTCGTTGCCGGTAGACAGTTGGGTGTTGCGTGACAGCAATTTGGCCAATTTGCCGGCTGAAAGATGCGTAGTCGGCAAAAGGACGTCGGTGCGTGTGAAGGTGTCCAAATTACTTTCGTTTCATGAAAATTGTAAACACTCAAGTTTGAAAGCAAAACAAACTCCAAAGGTAACCGATAGCGTACAACAAGTGGTGTGCCAGCGTACGTTCTAGTTAGATTGTTGCCTTCGAGAATTTGTGTGTGAAATTATTTTCGAAAGAGAATTTTTGTAAAGTGTAAGTGAAATTGTAAATATGGAGTTTAGTAGAAAAATTTTAAAATATTAAAATATTCCTCAAAAATAGTTTTAAATGTATGTGAAGTATTCGAGGAATTGTAAATGTTTGATAATTATTTATCAGAAACTTCTAATTTGTTCATTATTTAGAAAAATATTTTAAATATAAAGAAATATATATAAAAAAAATKTGAAAAATAAGATAAAACAAATACCACCTATTTAAAAAAATTAATTAACCGAAAACTTAGAAATGAAATTTAAGTTCAACGAAGCTGATTTCAATTGAACTAAGAGGTAGGTATTAAATAAAATATTTAACATTCTTATTATTTATGGCATCAGATGTTGCTATTAAAATTTAAGAATTAAAAAAATATATTTTTGTAATGAAGACATCTAAAATATTGCCTCCAAATGTTTATTTTAAGCGACATAAAAAATACATAAAAAAATTTCTTCTTTGCAACTCTCTTAAGTTAATCTCACGTAAAGAGAACAATTAACAACCTGAACTTAAAACGAACTTAAAACGATACTCTTTCAAAAAAATAATTTTGAGAATTTCTATATCTGAATTTTAAAAATTTTGTGTATTATTTCCTTAGTATTATTATACTTTTTTTATATTTATAAATTATTATATTCTCTTGTTTTTCTTATAATTATTTTGTTTTTAAAATATATATAATATTTTTGAATTTCCTTAATGAGAACAGTCACGTAAACATAACTGGAAACTCCAGCGGCTTTGCGCTGTTTGATAATTGATTAGATAATGAAGCGCCACTGATGTGAGATAAATTTATCTTTACCGTTTGTAGTAAAATAATTATCAACCCAATGAAACAGGAATACAAAAATTTGGATAAACAATGTAACAAGTATTTATTAGTATTTAAAATGGCTTCAGTTAAATTAAGTTATTAAGAACACATTAGGTAAACCTTGATAGATTGAGAGTAAATCATGTGTCTTATATTATACAATACCTTCGAACCTTTAGTATTTAATTGAAATAAAATTGATATTAATACTAGCCCGATTTTTTTTTTCAGTATAAAAAATTTTTACGAGCACATAAGGCGACTTGAGCTTCTTTAAGAGGTTACATGGGTTTCCTCGGGTAAAAAACAGTATTTTTTCAACAATTATTTTCTCCTAAAAAATAAATGTTTTATTAGATATTTTTATTGTTTCAAACATACACAAAGAAATTCTGAAATTTTTGGAAAAATATATTTTAAACTCGGCCATTCCGACACCATTTCCGGTGACCGCTCGAAAAAAAGATGCAACCGTGTTGACAGGATAACTCCTTACAGGTTCATCTAAAGTGAAAAAATAAATACGTATTTTAGTTAAAACCTTAACTTAGAACTTATACAAAGGAAAATAAACTGAAAAAATTTATTACTTCATGTTTACAAAAAAATTAAAATTTGAGTGAAAATTGCGATAGATTTTTTTTTTTTTTTTCAAAAAGTTGTAATCGAAAAATATCCTTCCTGCAAGACTTTAAAAATTGTATCTTAAAGACCTGTGTAAAATTTCATGAGGATTGGTTGAGTAGTTCTCGATAAATCTTGTGAACCGACTTCAAAAACAGTTTTGAGAAAAAAACGTTTAAAGATTTGAGTGACAATAAAAGTAGGACGCAAGTGCACAAGTTCTCAAGGCTGTATCTCCGAAACTATTACTTTGTTTAACTTGAAGGTTTAGGACAATATTCTTTAATATTTATTTTTAAACCCGTAAACCGATGTAGCCTCTTAACAAAAGTAGTGAACAAATAAAGGTTTAAATTGTTGCTGCTGAAATTCATGCGAAATGTAGAAATATATATATTTTACTAAGAGAGTTTATAAGTCTAAAGTACAGAAGATTTATTTCTAAAGATCAATCAACTACTAATCTAAATTAATTTCAATATAACAAGAACTTGGCCAAATATCTGTCTACCCTTTGCAATTGTTAAATTCAATGCAATCGACTATCATTTCTAAAAACAATTTCTTGCATTTTTTAAGCGTAAAATACAGTAAGAAGCCTAACTGTATACTCTAAAGAAGTGGACTATTTCCCACACTATATATTTACTATTTTTTAAAAGACTAACATGTTAAAAAATTATCTAGTTGAAGACCCGTGATGGACAACACATCCCCATTTCAAACTTCGAAATACAATTTTATTACAAAATAGTGTAAAAATTGTTTAGTATATCGCGATCTTAGCAAAGTCTGATATAATTGAAGGTATTTTCCATGAACAGCAGACATTTTACCATCTCTGGATTGATAAAACAAGAAACAACGGTAACGGTACACTTAACGAATAAAAGATGCTATAGTGGTCCGACTGGTACCGAAAATCGTGAAGATGTCTTGGCAAATAAATAAGTTTTCCAAAAAAGATCTTGACTTTAATTTGATGGTTCAACCTCTTCAGATTATAAAAATCTAAGGACCTTCAAAAATCGCTTGTAAAGCCAATTTTTATTGATAAAAATAAAAGCGAAGACCTTATTATATAAAATATTGTCGCTAAGTTTATTAGAAAGTGAAAGAAAATAAAACAACTGCTTTTTAACTTGAAACAACCGAAAAAATATCGAAATTATGATTTTCCAGCTTCACACTTTTATTTATTCACTTTCATGAAGCATTTTCATATTAACCTATGTTGATGGTTACGCCCATTAAAATGACTTTCGAGTACTCCGCAGCAAAACCATTTGATTTGTTTTTCTTCCCCTCCAAACTATGTATAGTATGTACTGTTATTTGTGCGCTAGCTAGTTTGTGTATCGATTTCAATCACACAAGAGAGACGCGCATAAATTTGCCGCGTTGCACACAGGTGCTCATGGTTCAAAGTGATTTTTGATTAAAATGCAAACAGAACCAACAGATAAAAACGAAATGATGGCTGATGATGAGCGCTGCAACGTAAATTCGGAATCAAAACAGCGAAAGCCGTAGGATATTGCATGAGTTGGGTGAGTTGTTGTGAGTGTTAGTGCAATCAGTTATAACATTTCACATGTACTGGAATATGAGCAAGGATTTATAAAGCAGAAGAGAGTTTTTTTCTGTTTTTATTTTGTTTTTGAAAAAAGAATATTATGTGTATGTGTGGAAATACGGCGATTTATCGGCAAGCAAATGAACTCACACATATGTATTCATATTATACGCATCATACAAACTTGCAGCTCATTGCACTCTGATGACTAGCTGACTTGATGAACTGCCTGATGCAAGCGCTAACATTCTCTTTAAGCACTTCTCCCTCAATAGAATTTTTCTTAGCTTGCTCCTGCAGCTTTCTTGTGCTTTTGGCAAAATTCTAGCTTTATTTTTTCCTTTTTATCGTTTTGGCCAAGTGCCAAAGACGCAAGTGATTCGCCAAGTGATATTATATATACTAAGAATTTTATGTATTACATAAGTATTTAAGTACTTATATACTTTTTTGTTTTACACAAATTCTTTTGAAAATGTCATCGAATTGCTGTAAAAAGTAATGTTTGGCAACTCGTTTCTCGCTACAGTTGATGGCAGTGCATCAATCAACATTTGAGAAATCACTATGTTGCATGCAGCAACAAAACCAGCAGTGGCAACAGCAACGGCGGACACCAACAAACAGTGAAACGCTTTGCACAGCAGTAACAGTAAATTGTTGCTGTTGTAATAGTGGAAAGTGTAATCCAATTTTTTACATTGGCTCAAAGCGTTTGCGAGCGAATGGCTGAGTAAGTGAGTGAGCACAAAATTGCTCGGCCAATGGAATTTTCTTTATTCAACTGTGCAGTTGAAGTCCGAATACACGTGAATGAATGCATACCTATATTCACCAAATAATATGCAGCGAAATCACATTGAAATTTAAATATAAAGGGTCTTTCTTTCGGTTGTTTAGAAATTCCTAGAC
Source organism: Bactrocera latifrons (assembly GCF_001853355.1). Lineage (NCBI taxonomy): Eukaryota > Metazoa > Arthropoda > Insecta > Diptera > Tephritidae > Bactrocera > Bactrocera latifrons. The sequence goes on from NW_017534919.1 coordinate 295,699, forward strand.
GGTTAGCTGCCAAAACAGTTGTCAAAGTTAGCATTTGTGTTTGACATTTATATGCAATGAATTTAACAGAACCACTCTCCAGCCATTATATGCAAAATAACTGACTCTAAATATTAACTGCCTGATTTCTTGACCTCTCACATCAATGTCTAAAATCTAAGTAAACAAATCTTTAGCAGATGGGTAAAACAAAACAAAGGTTTTTATTTCGTAGATGCATAATTTCCTAGTGGGGTAACTGTCACACCAACTGTCAAATTTACAGTCACAGTTTTGACACTTATGCTCAGTGTGTAACAGTGTGTAGAAACAGGCACTCTCCAGACGTCATAACATTCAGAAAAGTTGATTGTCTATAGTAATTAAATTTTAACTGAATATCATAATGATCAAGATATAGCATCCCATCTTCTAAATTGCCAACGTCAATGTCAAAAATCTAAGTAAATAAGTCTGCAGTTGAATCATGAAACAGGCTCCGAAATTTTTAAAATACTGAGACGAACTTCTAGTGATAAAATCAGTCAGTCAATATGATAACTTAATCGTTAGACTACTTCTGGTTTGGGTACATCAAGTTAGTAAAACAACTATGAAAAATTCACAAAAATACGGGCTTCATAAGATAATATAAGATGTGTTCCTATACCCTATATATACTCTGTTCACTCTAAAATTAAGAACTAATAAAGCTAAAATATTTCTTTATTGTTTCAGCCTTTTACTTTTCCGAAGTCCTATAACTCTAAAAAGAACACCCTTTACATGCATATATGTAGCATATTCAGTCCAACGCTTGATTTACGCATTTATGTTAAAATAAATCAAATCGCGCTTGAGTGGTTTGTGGAAAGGACAAACAGAAAATCGGTGGATAGCAAAATTATCGACGTATTGAACTAAGCGAGAATATATTCGATGAGGACTTAAACAAATTGTCGTTTTGAAAATGGAACAGTGGTTACAAACAAGATGAAAGGACTTATTTAATATAATATATATTTATATATGTCCTATCAACTATTATGGATCAGTTTGTTAAATTTTCTGCTCTCTTCGGAGCCTATTAATTATTGTTCAACTTGAGTTTTAAAACAATAAGATTCGAAAAACATTTCTTTCGCTATTTAAAATAATTGTAAAGGTTAGGATAAATGGTAGGGTTGGTCAATGAATCATACTTGAGCATATATTCGTGCTTTGTATTATCCATAAACCACTAAAAATGTATTACCAAACCTTAATAGATGGACGAAGCGTTTTGTTCTGCTAATTTATTAAAGCGGCTAATATCAATACCATCAATGTTTGTCTAACAAGTTATTTCAATATCATTCTGGTAAAAACCGGGCTATAAAGAAGGAAGTGACAAGAAGATTCCACTTCGCCTTCCTCCAAAAAAAAATTCGGCAAAGAGTGTCCGATGGTCGCACGGAGTGTAAACCTACTGGATATTGTCAAGTCAGAACACCTTTAATTGTGGCGAAATTGACTTTGCTAAAAGCCATTAGTTCGGAATACCATTTACGGTTCTGAGTCAGAGGGATATCGCAGTCGCACAAGTTCCATTCGTAGACCAGCATTTGCAGCGTTCAATACGCCAGTACTCAAGAAGACATTGGAAAACCTACTAGCTTCTAAACAGATTAAATTGTGGAAAGTGTACCCCCCGTAGTAAGTACGTCGGTTTTGCAGTTTCCGTCGATTTAGCTGTGACCGAGCACCCTCGTCTATATGAATGTAGCTTAAACCAGTGAAGTCATACACTCCTTGACTAGTTTTGAGCGCAGAGTCTTAAGCGAGAGCTAGCTTAAAGCCCTTACAGCCACTCGATTAGCAAAGTGAACGTAAACCTCTCTGAAGAAAGCTCCACTTCAGAGCAATACATCTACCAATTCTTTGACGTTAGTCTGAAACTGGAGTTGTTAGACGACCTTCTTAACTTCGAACTCTTCGTGAAAAAGCTCACTGAACTTCCGAGAGCCAAAAATAAAAGTTTCTTAATATAAATTATCAGCTAATTGCGTGACACCAGAGGACAATCCATTTCCAAACTTTGTATTCTTTGGACCGTTTTTCTTACCCATAGCTAGCCCATTTCATATCTGACAAAGTAAAGTCCTATTTGAAACCACATGCGCTTCTAAAAATGATAGTTTTGTTGTTGCTGTAACGGTTATCTAGTCCCGATTAGGATGGTAAAATTCAGATAAGTCGTCATCGAGGTCATCCCACAATAGACCCAAGAAAAGTGGTCGGAAAACGGAATCAGATGAGTATGGTTACCTGAGCATGCATAGACATATATTTGATATGTCGGAGTCGATACTGGATTAGTAGGAGTATTCAGAACGAAGCTACCAAAGCATGATTTCTGCGAAAATACCCCAACATAAACAACATGGAGAAAAACTCATTATGCTCCTTAACTGGGAACATTCGGGCCTCAATATGCAGATGTTCGATGGAAGACATCAAAAGGCATCTCGCTGTAGTGCGGAATGCAGTGTTCTGACTTATCTGAAGCTTCCTCATCGGCGTTTTACTGCATCCAGTCGACCAAATTGGTGCGGCGTAGTTAAGATCGGCCGTTCGGTCATACCAAAAATTTTAGGATTATTGGCAGTCGCAAGCTTAACACCATTGACTGCAATATTAAGGTCAAGTCTGTACTTCTTCGACCAACTAAAGAAACATTTATCGCTAGCTTCGCGATGCCACCGAAATATAGAATATAGAAAAATTTTAGAAAGGCTTCCTAGAAAAACAAACTCTTACTTGTTGCTTTGGTACGTAACATGCTCATGTTATCGCTAGAAATATATCCATACCCAGTTATAAATCTCTTATAAATTATTATGAAAATTATTTATGAAATTTTTGGAGCAAAAACATCATTTTCACCCTCTTCCGCTCAAAATAAGTTTTAAGACACTTACCCACAACCCACCTATATATATTGTATATATAAGTAAATATATACATACACATGTATATCTAAGTGGTTGTATAGAACGTTTCCTACTTAAAACTTTGCTCCACAGTTTCAGTTGCATTCAGCAAGCACGCTTTGTCTCGTGCTCTAAATTTTTCTCGCTTTTCATTTTTTATTTATAATACTTTCCTCATTTCCTGTCAATCCACTTGCTTTATACGCGTTTTTGTGCAATAAATTTCAATAAGAAATTTAGGGATATTGGGACAAGTAATAGGGTTTACGTGCGTGAGTGCATTGAGCTTGGTACTTTGGTGCGCGGCGAAATCTTAGAAGGGGTCCAAAGCTGCATTTTAGTCTGCAAAAAAGGAACTGAAATAATATAGGAAGCTCAAATACTTGAATATGCTTTGGAGGGGAAGATTAATAAGATTATGGTAGACAAAATTTCGCTGCTGCTCTTAGAATTTGTTTAGAAATATTTATTTGTAGAAATTCTACATGTTTCGAAACATGTCGGTTTGAAGACATGAGAAACCATTTAGGAGCACTGTTTAAAGTAAGGTGCTTTGAGTTATAATGATAATATCACAGAATCTTTTTTGAACTTATGGTAAATATGGATTCCATCACGTAGAGCTTTGTGCAGCCATAGAAATGAAAAAACTTTTGTGTTCAAACTTATGAATTAACGAGATCCTTAGTAGCTAATAAAAATTTGCACAGGCGTTTAATTACTGTTCCGGCCAGATCTGATGTTTTCGCTTAAGTTCTGACCTCCCAAACTCAGGATAGCAAAGAAGGAAGTATTGAGTTGTTTCCACGTCATCTTCTTCCTTTCTACTTCTACAGATGACATCTGGTAGGATTCCCAGCCTTACTGCGGGGACACCAATGACCTATTAAAGCACAAAAACTAGGGAAAGGCTACCCATACTGAGGTCAAAAAGATCACTGGATCTCTTGATATCACGCTTGGGCCAAAAGGCTTTTGCCACTGCGCTTGCACCGATGGTGGCCAGCGCTTTTAGGAACCCAGACTCTACCAGTCCAGGGTTCTACCAAAATCCTATAGAGCGAAGCTACTTTCACAGCTAAAGTGGTCTAGAGTTGAAAGTACGTAAGGGCCGCAAGTTGACCTGCACCAAATACCCTATCGAATGTACACATGAATATTTAAAAATATTCTCCGAAAAGTTTAAGTTCCAGTAAACACCTTCTGATAGAAGTTGTGTCGAATTTTAACACTTTTAAGCAGCCTTTTAGTCAAATATTAAAATCTTTACTTGTTCTTTCAGCATTACTTGTATTAAGCTATTATACTCGTAATAAAATATCTTTTTGTTTTTCTGATTTGAAATAACTTTAAGCACAAAAATCTTCCGAATCCCAGATATCTTTTTCCGAAAGGTTCTTCTGAAGGTCGTCTACTTGAAAAAGGGGTCTCAAAGTTTTTTGAAATTATTCGCATTATTAAACTACATAAAATTATTTATATGTACATTCCTTTTTTTATTCATATTTTTATAATGTGCTAGTGGATATAACCTCTTAATAGCGTGTCCTTTCTGCTACTTTACTATTATTGATTACAAATATCTTTCCTTTATAACTGTTGCTCCAACGAACCCAATTGAAGACATGACATATAGATTTTCACAAATAATTGCCATTTAATGAGCTCCTTTACCATATCACACAAGCATCAACTTGTTTACTACTTGACACAAAGCATTCTTCAAATAAAATTAGCTGAGGCATAACTCTCACAAAAGCTCGCAGTATCTTTCTTATCTTTTTCTTATCACACAGGAAATTAAACACATATTAATTACACGCTTTCCATTTCATTAACAACGGAATGCGATTGTCCATTTCTCTCAGCCAAGAAACTGGGTTTTACGCATTCATCGCACAATGCGAAGTACGCGGGTCTCATTAATAACGCATTTACGAGTTAAAGAAGAAACAAATGCCAGTCGCCCAAATAAAGGGAAAGCAGCTCACCAAAGAAGCGCTGCTTGTAATCTATAAGCACACTTCAATTAGTATAAATGCGCAAATAATCGCTCATACTTCAAGCATAATCCCAGATAGACGAGTAATAAACACTTAACAACAAACGAAAACTACATAAAGTGGTGATTCATATGAAAATAATGGGAGAGTGGGAAGGAAAGCAACAAATGTATGGAAAAAATTGCCGCATGATAGTGATTTATTAGAAAACGATTGTGTTTTGTTTGCTATTTTGGCGATTTATTTGGCAGAGAAACAGGAATAAGCACTACTATCATACAATACAAATTTGTATCTATATTAGGGTGCTCCAAAAAAATTTTTTTTTTTTTTTCAAATCATATATGTTTGCCGAAGATTTTTAAATATCACATAGAAACATTTTAGATGGTAAGAGTTGACACAAATATTCGCAAAAATGTTGTCGAAGCACCGTATCTGAGCTTCATGATTTAACCTTCTTTACAACGCCTTTTATTGGAATCTGATATTTATTTTGAATGTATACATGTTTTTTTCAAAATATTTTTATACTTATAAATATGTACATATGTGTATTAGGGTGATACAAAAAACTTAATTTTGTCATAAATATGTTTGTTGAAAAAAATACCTACAGCTTTCGAACCACACTAATAAAATTCAAATTTAATTTGTTTTTACTACAATGCCTTTTATTGGAATCTAATCTTTATTTTGTGTTTATTATTTATTTAAATTTCTAAATATGTACATATACACTGTATTAGGGTGCTTCGAATAATTTTTCATCTTCGAATTTCGTTTTTTCAACTCAAACATATTTGATAAGATTTTTTTACATCAAAAAAATTTAGCAAAAAGTATGGCACCCTAATGCATATACATATATACATATGTATAGAAATAGTAGCAAAAAATTGCCTCGGTTTTTCTCCAAAGCTTTTATTTTCACGTATTCTAATTCTCACTCTTTATGTATTTCGATTTATTATTTATTATATACATTAGATATAGATTCAAAGCATATGTATTTACATTTATGTTAGACTCGTATATATAAATAATTAGTTGCATTTAGCACACAATTCGTTTGCCACTGTTATCGACAGCATTATATGTATTAGTTGTGGTTTGCGTTTAAAATTGCAGTCAAATGAGCTCATTTATTTGCCTATCAGTCACAAGTCACACTTACTTACATACACACATACACTTGACACTCAGCCAATCGCACGTTTACCACCCACTTGGCAAGCAAGCTGACAGTAGAATTATAAATGCCGGTATTATACTCATGGATAACTGCTAGAACAACAGTTATCTTGATATACATACATATCTATGCGTGTGTATGCTCATATGTACTGATGCATATATTTTTGCGTTTGCTTGTGTGCGCGTTATTGACAGCGTTGAAGAAGGCCAAATGTGCTAAAAGATTATAGCGATAACCGCACAGGCTAATTTTTATGCCAAAAGTAATAAAATGTCAAAGGAGAATTGATTGGTTTCCTGTACACTGAGAAAAATGAGAGACACTTGTTTTTTTGAAAATTTTTCTTTTGAGAGAAATTTTGCATAATTATAAGTACATTCATGTATATGTCCGTCTTGTATTATATATTAATACTTACATAAATTATACATACATATATATATGTTTTCATATGGGAAATATATTTACTACACTTCCGAGGTTCCCTGCTGATTACGTATACGCAGCAGTGCACATCTAGCTCAAGTAGTTCAAAATAAAAAAAGCCTGCATTTAGTCAAAGAATTAATGGAGTAGTTAATAGACACATTTACGGATTTTTAAATTCATAGATAGATTGAACGATTGACTGATTCATGAATTGATAAATTGGACAAATATATAGATTGACAGTTTTATTGAGTGTTTATTGATTGCATTCTGATAGATTGATTCATCAATAAAATGATAGACAGATGGATAAAATGAATAATTCGATTAATTCACTGAYTGAGTGAGTGCTGATTGAATGATTGATTGATTACTTGTTAGATTGATCTAGAAATGAGGAGATATATGGACTGGTAAGACAGATATCTTTCTTATATTAATTGGTTGAGCGATTGGTTTATGAATTGATTTTGTGATTGTGATGCATTGATTGACAGATTGATTGATTCATAGATTAATAGATAGTTTGATTGTTCGATATGTAGATATAAAGGTAGGATTCAATGATTGATTGAACTATATGTAGATATATCATATATGATGAATGAATGATAGATGAATGATTGATCAGCTAATTGTTTGATAGATATTTTAATTTACAGATAGAAGAGATATAGGTATAGATATAGATATAGATATAGATATAGATATAGATATAGATATAGATATAGATATAGATATAGATATAG
>NW_017534919.1:303258-311489 GCF_001853355.1 Bactrocera latifrons
GATATAGATATAGATATAGATATAGATATAGATATAGATATAGATATAGATATAGATATAGATATAGACATAGACATAGACATAGATAGAGATATAGATATATTTCATTCATTAAGAGAAAAATTATCCTAAGTTTAAGTGATAGATTGTTTGTTTGATCATTAAATAGATGGATATACAGACAAATAGGATAGAATTGGTAAAGTGATTGATTGATGCTGTATAATATCAATGTTTGATTGATTGGTGTATTTATTGAGTGGTTAATCGATAAAATTATATATATATATATACAAACATTGATTGATTGATCGATAGATATATGAATTCAAAAGCCTAAAAAAGAAACTTTTATCAATATGTCACATGATCCATAGAACTAATAAAATTTTGTAGATGATAGTTACAAATGTAGTCTACTTTCTGAGCATAAATAAAAATATATCTACTTCATTTTAATTAATCACATAAAAGTCACATTGAGCTCTGCAATTTGGTAGACCAAAATAGCTCACTAATTATTAGAAAACAGACTACAAAGACTTGATGACACCTGGGCTTGCAAAAAGGTGAATTACGATGATGATAGGATTTACTACCTTAATTCAGCGTAATTTTTATACAAGTTGCCAAAAAGTATTATTATCCAACGTCATTACTACCATCTGTCTCTAGCTTAAAGCATATATAGTACATGTGTATATGAATTTACGTCAATCCAGCAGCTCTTGAGTTGTCCAGCTGCATGGCCATTAAGTCAATCGCACCCCATTCGTTATGTCGCTACGATGAGCTGGCCAACGAAGGGGTTTCTGCACAGCAATTGTTATTGCTTTGCTAATTCAATTCTATTGTTTTTGTTGTTTTTTGCTTCGACCACAACTTTTTTTTCCTTCGCGCTACTCATGTAGCCGGTGTTCTCATTAGCGGCCGTCAGCAGATGTTTAATTTGATCATTAATCAAAGCGACAACCAGCCGGCCAACCGAGCAGAGCAACCGCACTCGCAGCGTCATGGACACCACAAAAGTTATTATGATAGCAATAACAATAACACATAAACATGTTGCGTAGTTTGTGTTTTTTTTTTTTTTTTTTTTTTTTTTTTTTCAGCGTTATCAATGTAAACAAATAAGTTAGTATGTAAATTATTAGTCTGTTGTGCGCGGTGTCGAAGGCGAGCCATCAACATCATTGCCACCAAGCTTTATGCAACTGAATTCTTGCACAAAAAAAATTTTTTTTTTTTTTTTTTTTTTTGTTTTGTTCTTGTTCATGTTTGTTAATTTCTCTTTCCATCAACTTTGCCTTAAGCTCATATTTTTTCTGTTTTGTCACAAGTTTACCAGTTGACCAACGACTAATTGCGAATTGGTACTCGAAGAATTCATGTAACCACTCACAGCAACAGCCAACAGTCATCTTCATGTCACCGCAAGGAAGAAAAAATGGTCAGCGGTCAATCTGCACAAATGACAGGTCCGTTTGCTGTTGTTAATGCATGTAATCTTTGTGTTTGTATTCGTTGCTTTTTTATACCCAACGTGTCTTGTCAGCAAAATTCCATGACCGCTTCTTTTGATCTGTACTTCTACTATGTACCTCACATAGTCGTTGTTAATTATTTAACTCTCGGTTAATAAATTAGGTAAAACTGACGAACAAAAAACGGTCATAGACGTACTTTGCTCTTGGTGTGCTTTAAGCTTCGTACTCAGTAAGCATAATAACTCCAAAACCCTCGGTGACTATGATATGCAAAGCTGTAAGAGCATCAAAGCTATATTTTTCTCTTTTTCTCTCAGTAACGAGGGCGTATAGAATCATACAAACAACATTTTTCGCCTTCACTGAGCTGTGAACTTCGCTCAAAGTAAACATCACGATCCTAAAATTCACAATTAAGTTTTATTATAACGTTCCTAATTTTCACTTCTTCTACCCCCAAAACCGCCTATTTATAATTTTTTTTTCTCATTTTGCTCCACTTTTTCAAACTGCCCTTTCTTCTTCATAACATGCTTATATCTTTACCCGGCCTTTATGCTACTTTGACCCTTAACACCTCACAGTACAAACAAACAAATTGATATGCCATAAGTTGGCTCCGAAGAATGCAACGCGGCACTAAGATGGATTGACAGCAACCAACTGCCCTACTGGCAAGAGAAGCTTATATCTAATTATGTGCTTGGAAATGGAAAGCACATGGCGACCTAATGGCAACCAATCAATTTTATGTGTAACCAAATGCTCTGCTCCTAATTGTGACTCATTAACAACATGCAAGGATAGGCGTCTTGTAAGCTAGGCGTGGTTGTACAAAAGAATAAATAACGGTCGGTTATTATTTAAGGTCATTGTTTCTGATTAAAGGCTACGAACCAGGAATAGGATGTACACCTTGAAATATAAGCAGGTGTTGTGCAAAGGAAAGTAAAAGTATTAAAAAGGTGAACATAAAAAGTTCATTATGCGATATTATTAGATGAAAGTGGAATCAGAATACCGAAGAAGATAAGGAAAAGAAAACTGTATAAATTCTAAGCAAATTAGTCTGATTTAAGGTAAAAGAGATATTGAAAAATGCATTGATATCATTAATACTTTTTTTTATATAAAATCGATAAACTTAAAAAAAGATTCTGAGAAAAATGTTCAAACAGTTTACTTAATCACCCAGCTTAAATATACTCACGATTCGATTTGCCTCAGACATTTTGCGTGAGAAATTTGATATCATCATATACCAATTTATCTGGCGATTTTTATGCCTTGAGCTCATGGCACATTCCCCACAACAATTTTTTCAGTCACTCGTTTCGTGAGTGAACTTTGTTCTAAAGTGTATCGTTTGTCAGTGTATATATCTCTAGTGTTATTCTGACCTTTATGTATCTCTCACTCCCACGCGTTCGCTCTCTTTCTCCCTCTCTTTTACTGCCTGCTCTAGTCATATGGCTATGTACTATGCGCCCACGGTTCGTGTAACTGTACTCGTGCGATTTTTTTATACAAAATATTAACATTTATAATACATGTTAAATAGTTTTATTTTAAGTACTGTGGAACTTATTTCTTTTGCCATTTGGTCGTCATCAAAAGTGGGGTCTCTCATCCGAAGCTGTTGTTGCGTTGTCAATGGGGTGGTTTTTTTACGTGGCGGGTCCCAAACCCAGCGCACAACCCTATGCAGGGAATATTTCGCCTTCTCACTTTAGTTCACCTTCAAACGGATGTTCTTAGGCTACCCAGAGGATACTTGGTCAAAGACCGAAAGTCGTGAGCTGCTTGAGTCATATGTAAAAGAATCGTTTCTGGCCACTCCCAAGTGAATGGCGATCAGAGAACTTTCCAATTTTCAGCCCAAAAAAAAAACTGCGCCAGCTTAGCGGTCTAGTATGAATTAAGCCAATTTTTGATATTCTGTTTTGATGCGAACAGTGTTACAGTATAGGCTTTTTACACCGACCAAAACAAACGGTAGTAGATATAGACAAGATCTGGACTATAAAGCGGGTGAGGCAAAAGTTTCCAGCCGCTGCTTCCCAAATATTTTTCAACCGGTCTTGGAACATGAGATATTGGCGTTGACGTTGAATAAACGCCTGTCGTAATGGGTATAGTTTTCATAACCATAAAATGATGGGAAAAAGGAGGGATATCTGGGGAGCAGATGATAATTTTTCTAGATGATAAGGTGAGATGTAGGTAGAAAAACCATTGGAACAATAGTCCTAACGGTCGAGTAACTTGCGAGTACACTTGGGCTGTTAGGTTTGTTGAGGGTAACCCATACTACAGATTCTGTCTGAATACGGGTTTTCTGCTTACGGGGCACGGTCCTCTGAATATGGCGGGATATTTTTGTGAGGCGTGGGTCGAGGATTGGGAGCAGAACATTAGGGATCTGAGTGGTATGAGGGCTAAGAACCGCGGAGAAGTTAAAGAAAACAAAAACAAACATACTAATGAGAATAAACACAAAGTTAATTGAAAACTACACCAACAGTAAACAAACAAGTAACAATAACAACACGCAAGGAACAACAAGGGAGGAACAACAACACATAGAAAACAACAAACAAGTGAAACCACAAACGTGACCGGAAGTGAGCTAAGAATTTAGGGAGTATGTCGTGAAGGTCATCACCGAAGCTTTAAGTTGTTAAGGCAAGAAATGTTGTATTCGCACAAAGAAACTGTGAGAAAAACAGAAATAAACGATGTGAGTGGAATGGTGAGTAGAGTTCAAAGTATAGTAGTGAGAAGAGTTGTAGAGCACAGTCGTGAGAAGAGTAGTAGAGTAGACTGGTGATAAAGGTAATAGATTAAAAATGTGAGACTAATGTAGGCTTCTGTAGGCAGCAAAGCAGCAGAAGGCAAACAGTCACGACAGGAGCAGCAACAAAGCAACGACCTTGTTGGGAGCAAGGCTGCGCGTAACATTGTTTGTTTTTTTTTTCTTTTGTTTCTTTAAATTCTTCTACATTGTAGTTAAGTGAAAGGTTGCTGGCTCAACGAGTTCAACAGCCCTGAAAGTTGTGCAGGGAACGTATTAAAACTTTTCGCATAGAACAATCAATGACTTCCTGTGACGGCGAGCGACGACGTGCGACAATGCTGAGGCTGTCAAAGTATTGTTGTTGCGCTGAGTGTGCTTAAAGTTTAGTAGACGCCCTTGCGCATAAAAGCCAGCTATATTTTATGAATGACAGCTGTTTAATGTGTGTCGGGAGTAAGTAGCGTCAGTATGTAGTATTGAAATACAAACATAAGGAGCGAGAAACATATGATTTATTGGTGTGCGCCTGAAAAAGGTGGCAACAGGAACTAGTAGGTTAGAGTTGACTTTGCTAAAACGCAAAAAATACATTTTCACTTTATGGCTGCTACTTGTTTTTACTTGCTCTACACATACTTACCATGCATTCCTCTTCCTTTTATGTTTCACACGTGCTCTCTTTACGGCAGGTCGCAACGTCTACTGTCTGCTGTCTACCATTCCGCGCCCGCTGCCAAAGCCAACGTCTTCAGCTTGCTCAGCCATAAATTTGTCTGCGTCTACTTGACTTTTTGCTCGCCTTCAATTGCTGTTTTCGCTTTTGTGCGACTGCTTCGCTTCATTTGCGGCCTTTAAGCTGCCTTAGCGCTGCTCATGTAGAATGAAAATATATTTTTTTCCATATGCTTTCGCTTCCAGCTTCTTGCTTCCAGCGTCTTGCTTTAATATGCTAGTGCTTGCCCTTTTGCGGCTTTCGCCAAACACTGTTGAAAGTTTTGCTGGAACTTTTTCCCCAAATATTTTTGTTTGCTTCCTTTTTGCGGGCCACTTCTGTTTGGTAAATGCGTAGACATGACCTGCTTTCAAATTTTCATATTAAAATATTTATAACTTTAATGTTTAGTAATCGACAAAAGGCGACAGCAAAATGAATTATGTGCAGAAAATATACACAGAATGTCGATGTGAAGTAGTCGCTGCGTAGGCATAAACATTCAATATTGCTGCCATAAAAGATTATACTCAAACGCTTTGCTGTGCACACAAACATGTAGATGAGCTATTAGTTGGATATTAAGAAGTTTCTGCTCTTTTTAATATTTTAAGAAATTTGTACGTCATCCAGCCGGTGCTTTTAGTAAAGAAAATATTGAAAATGTATTGCCTACTCATTTAATACTTAAGAGTTTATTTTTGTAACACACTCTCTCATATACTCTCATTACTTTCCGGCATAATTTATAATACTTCGAACTGAAAAAGTTATAAATCACTTTGGCATTATTATTAACTTATAGCCAAAAGTTAGGGCTATCAAATCATCAACTTTCTTATATTAGCAAAAGCACTTTTAGTAAATGCTAATTTATAAAACAAATCCCACACTTTCCAGGAAACAAAAATCCCTGTTAGCTATATTTGTCCAATATGGTTTTTTTTTTCGTTTTTCAAATCAAAAATACGCACATTGAGGTCAACTACAATATACATATAACTGGTTCCCTCTCCAGCATATTATTGGTTGTCAAAACTCATTTGTTCTTAAAAATGAGATGTAATAGTTCCACCGTCAAGAAAACGAAAGTGATCAATAAGAATATTAGATTAGCAATCAGTGCCTAGCAATCAGTGCCTATCAGAGCGACGACTGATGGGGTAAAATACTTCGTATGGAATGAAGCAAATTATGATATATTGCCTACCTTTAGGGGCCGCTGCAAATATTTATATTACAATGCATTGAATTACAAATGATAATTATTTTAACCTATTTGTGTGTTCAATTATTAATTTAAGAGAAGTTTTAGTCAGAAAAAAATGTAAAAAATCATCATGCGAAAGACCGTGTTATACCTCCAAATTAACTTCAGATAAAATATGTTGTCAATAAGCGTTTGAAATATTACTGAATCAGGTAGCTTATAGGTATATTCAATAAACGGTTCTTTCAAATGCATTCAGATAATATTTTAGTTAGGCCTTCGGCTAAGCACTATAGTATGCTTTAGTATCGGCATCTTCCCTTCAACTATCCCCAACGAGTTGATATACTTACTTGATTCCATAGATTGGAATTCGTTAAACCATTCTAAGATTAATTTTACTACTTTTCTGATTATTTTATCATTAACCATTATTCTTAAGAAAAAATAATATCGATTATACCAAAGTATGAGATAATAAGAACTCGATGACTGATCGCAGCATCAAAGCTATTCAAATAAGAGAGATTTTTGGGTGCGATGAAAAGAATTTTGTTTTAAATCTAGAGAGAGCCAAATGTAAGCTCCAAAATTTTCTTAAAACAGCTTCTTGGGTATCAATTTTCACTGGATCTAAGTAAATGCCAATAATTGCGAGATTGCACACCTGAATTGCTGATCTAGGCATATCTCAATGAGAACTCGTCCTTCTTACTTCAAGGATAATTAGCAATAGAGATCTAAACAACGAAATATACGTTCTGAACAAGTCTCTGGATAAAGCAATGAAAACTTGCAATCGAAGATCATTTGTGTTCAAATACTGCCTTTTGACGAACTTAATTCTAAAAAATAGTAGCTGTCAAGGATATCCGTAACTACGAAGATTTTCTAAATAGTAAGAGCTCAAATAATAAGATTTAAACTTGTAACTAAAGACAGCGGAGCAGCATTAAAGCAGATTTTGGAGTGAAATCAGAGGAAGACCTCACTCTCTCTTCTAAGGACATTTCGAAGTTGTAGTACTTTAAATTAGATTCTTAACTGAAATCATATGGAAACCACACCCGCAATAAATTTTCTAAAGAAATATCGAAATTTTATTTTATGATAAGTATCTGGCTTCTTCCCGCTAAATGTCAAGTGTCGATAACCTGCAATTGAAGTTCGTTTGCCTTGGAGTATTGCCTATTTGGCGAACTTAATATTAGTAGATAAGGGAAACTGTCGTGCATATTTGTAAATATGAAGTACTTCCATAAAGTCAGTGCTCAAAAATCTATAGACAGTGATGCAAGTTAAAGAGGATTCTTGACTGAAATCGAGGGGAGATTCCACCAGGTTGAGATCCTATCAGATGGCACCCTCACTCCCAATAATTTCAAGTTAAAATTTTATCTTATGTTATTCAACTATACTCAACTATATTTTTACATAACAAATGTCGAGAAATTTCAAACTTTTTAAATATGTTTATTACATTTGCATACTTTTAGGTTGAACCTTTTTGAAAATGCAAATTTGCACAAATTTCTAAAAGTTGTAATCTTTTCAGACATTTCCCAACTTGTGTATAAATAATATTAAAATCTTATATAGTTACGCTCAATTTAAAAGATTTGTAAAACTTTTGCTATTATCAGCTTATGCTAAATAACTCATAACTGCCTCTATAATATTTAGTTAGAGCGTTTATTTTGTAATAATTTTTTTATCACACATTTTTTTCAACTTACTTACGCACTGCCTTAAGCAGATAAATATATTATCGCACTCTCCTCTATTTTTAACCGCTTGTATACTAGCCTAGTTGTAGTGCATTACTTTTTGTTGGTGTGTGGGGCATAAAAGTATGCAAGTTAATCCTATAAACAGTTACAGTTTATTAAATTTGTTAGCTGTTTTCATAGCAGGCGAGAACAAACACAATTGTTTTCTTTGTTTTTGTGTCCTGCTTTCTTTGTTTTTGTTTCTATTCTGGCTTATGTTTTTTTTTTTTTTTTTTTTTTTTTTTTTTTTTTTTTT
>NW_017534919.1:311539-314867 GCF_001853355.1 Bactrocera latifrons
TTGCTGCTGAGCATCTGCCTACAACACCAACAGACAGCCTAGATAATTTATCTTATTTTCCGGCGCTTAACTGCTATGTCCGCTTTCAAAGACTTGTTTTTGTATATGTGTATTACTCGCTAAGTCTCTGTGTGTATGTTGTATTTTCTTGTAGGCGCATAAAGTCGGGCGATAATGCGTAAAAGGCAAATAAAATTTAAGCTAAACACAACAGGCTGTCAACTCTCTTGCTAGTCGCTGCTTATACAGCCATCAGCATGAGCTAGCAAAATATTGTGGTATAAATATATTTTTCATACTGGCTGTTTATTTTACTCTGTATGGATACGTGTGTATGCCCCTTTTTGGTTTTGGCTTGAGTGGACTTTAAACTCAACCACAGGCTTGCCATATTTTTTTTGCCTGAAGATTTATCATTTTTAATGTCATTGTAGTAGGTATACATAAATATAAATGAATTGTGACTTGCAGCAAGTATTTCATGCCATCACTTATATACAGGGCGAGCCAGCTCATGTGATATTGTGTAAAAATTTTATCACTTTGACTTTTACTGGCAGTTTTAGTGAAGTAGTAAACATCTTTATGTAGAATTCTAAATAAAAAATACTTGACACAATAAGAACTTGCAGAAGCTGTGACTTAAAAGTGATGTTGCAAAGCAGCGAGGTGAATTTAACCATACTTAGTACGAACATTGAAGTATTTGAGAAACAAAAAATTAATTCACGGTCCATGGAACGGCACTTCCTAACCCAAAAAACTCTCTTTTGTCGATATTTTCACTGGAATCTACATTCTACAAAATTTTTCAGATACAAGTAAAACGAAACAGTCGCTGGGGGTATATACTGATAGCTTTCGGCTCATTGTTTTTCTGAAACAAACAATGATATCGAAAAGAAGTACCACCACCTGAGTCGCCAACTTTGACTTCGTCCACTTTTTTTTGCGGTTATTTGAAGAGCAAAGTGAACCCTCAGTTATCCGTGGATCATTAGTAAGCCAAACATGCGTTTCAAAATCAGCTGATATATATCTATTCAATAAAGCAATTGAAAATGCAACAAAAAGTATAACGTAACCACTTAATTTATATTATATTCTAAAAATAGTCAAAATAAATTGTGAAGAAATAAGTTAAAAA
Organism: Bactrocera latifrons; assembly: GCF_001853355.1. NCBI lineage: Eukaryota > Metazoa > Arthropoda > Insecta > Diptera > Tephritidae > Bactrocera > Bactrocera latifrons. The sequence continues at coordinate 312,687 of NW_017534919.1, forward strand.
TATGATTTTCAATATACCAAGCAAAAAGCTGAAACACCCTGTATACACGCACTCAACCTACGCTCTAACTCTTATCTCTCTCTTCTTTGCTTAAACATTTTCTCATAGTCTCACAGTTTTGCTTTGCTTTGAATTCTTTTGCAATTTGCATTAAAATCTAATCGCTCATTCTGCAATTGAAGCCTTCTTGGCTTTTCAACGTGGAAGATTAAATTTTGTTGCATCACTTTTATTGTTTGTTGAACAGAGTCTTTCCTTTATTCGAGTAATGAATGTTTTCCATTTCGATTTTTAATCCGATTTGCATTGCCAAGTTGTGAATTTCTCTTTAAAAAGTATTAATATTTTTATATTTTTATTTGCGAAATGAATTTATTTCCTTGTTTGGCAGCAAATATATATTTTAAGAATTGATTTTTACAAAAGAACCAAATTTGATTTTGTTTGTATTTGTTGAAAAAATTAGGCAAATTGGAATTTCAACTTTAAAAGTGAACAGCAAGGTAGTAATGTAAATGGAATTCAAAATTTGCAAGTTTAAATAACGGTACCTAAAATAGAGTGTGAGGCACTTAATCGGCTTGTTGAAATCTTCCAATATTATGTAACATTTTACAATTTTTTTCAAACAAGATTCGTAGAAGTATGCTTCAGCTTACCAGTTTGCAGCCTAAGTAACATTTGAAATTAAGCAAGATGAATGCTGTCTATGTTAGTTGATAGAGCAAAGCTATTTCGGTAATTTTATGGCTACCACTCAAGGTGCTATGAATAAAAACATTGACAAATGTAAGAAACAAAATTATATAAAAGAGTTTTCCTACTTTTAGGGTTTGGAGAAAACATCGTGCAGAGTTCTCGATCGACTTGGAAGTGGTTTTCAAAGAAGAAAATGTTCCACACGAAATACAACTATGTCATGCTTTCAACCGGCAGCTGAAACTTAAAGAACTTTCATCCAACCTAAAGAGTTCCACGACAAAAGAAGTCGAAGTTTGACCAGAAATCTTGTAAGCTACCTGCTGTTAAAAAGGTTGTATCCGAAAGCCAAAATGAAGTTAGCGAAATGTTTTTCATGCTATAGAAAGCAGAAAAACTCACCAAGCTCTATATAACCAATGACATCTAGTTATTGTTTTCACATAATTTTATATATTTACCTTTTATTTTAGACCTCTTTGAAAGCTATTTAATATTTTAGAGTAGCTGAGCATTCGATTCGTCAATATAGAATAGTAAAATATGTATAAGCAGGATTATGGGAGATATCTTTCGATTCTTTTTTTTTTTCAATTTCAAATCTAAGCCCACCTATACATACTCAGCCGCTGTTTGTTTAATTACCGAAGCAATTAATTTCAACTTTGCAAAACTCTTTAGCTGCTAATACAAATATATTTCGCATGTCTAACAATTTGTGTTCGGCCATTAAATTTGGTTTGTATGCCAGCCAAGTTTAAGCATAACACAAGGGTGAGAATGAAAAGTACATATACTTAAGAATTTTCCACAATTAAATGAGGTTAGCTTTAAGCTTTACACGAAACTGACATTGCTAAATCGAATCAGCTGGTATAGCTGTATATATATTATATATATATACACTGTAACAAAAAAGAACCCGAAATTATTTTATTTATTTTGTTGGCTTCAAATTAATCCCCACCAGATGTAATATATGTAATGTACTTATGAAAACGATTTATTTAGATTTATTTTAGAATAAGAAATATTTTTATTATGTCGATAAAACGGCTTTTCAAAATTCAAATTATTACTAGAGGTATAGGTATTTTGCTGCCCTGGAATCCAAACTAATTCGACCAGTTCGCGTCTCTTTAAAAATCTTTTCTTCCAAAACGTCTCTTTCAAAACGTTGCCAAAGTGTTGGTTCAAGAATATTTGTACATAAACTTTCTTATAGACTTATTTATAATTGGAATTAGTCATATCCCTAAATTTCAGTTTTTACTAAAAAATTTGAATCATCAAAATAGTTGTATAATTTTTTTTAAGCAATCGCAATTTTTTTTTTATTTTCAGACGCGTATCAGTTCTTTGAAAAATTTAGAATTTTTAGAACTTTTTTAAATTTTTAACCTTTTTATACTCTCGCAACAAAGTTGCTAAAGAGAGTATTATAGTTTTGTTCACATAACGGTTGTTTGTAAGTCCTAAAAC
>NW_017534919.1:315032-318924 GCF_001853355.1 Bactrocera latifrons
ACTTTATCATGCGAGAGTATAAAATGTTCGGTGATACCCGAACTTAGCCCTTCCTTACTTGTTTATTTTTGAATTTTTGCTTTATTCTTGTGATGTTAATAAATAATTCTTAGAAAATTAGGTAGCAAAAATATTAAGTGCATTTAAGGAAATCAAGTCCTTAGAATGGAATACACCCATAAGTACATTTTTTTCACTTTTTTCACAACTCAAGTAACTCCAACACTGTTCAGCTATAAGTGATGAAAGTTCTTATTTCCGCTAATCCTCCATTCCTCGTTTTTGTCATTAAAAATTATTTCTAGCTTTTTCGTCAAAAAAAAGAAATAGTAACTTCTAAGCTCAATCGAATGCTTATCTAAACAAGAATTGTTTAAAAAAATCAACAAAAATAGCAGAAGTAAATATTTACAATTTTCACATGGCTTTCATAAATTAAATGATTGAGATCCAAACAAATTTATATGTGAATCCTTTCAATTCTTCTATAATTACAATAGGGTTGAGAGCGTTTCTAATTTGTTCTGTTTTAAGCTTGCTTAAAATGACCTCTACAAGAAATTCTGAATTTCGTTTTTGTGCAATCAAGAATCTCCTCTTCTTATTACATTATCAGAAATGTTGTTCACATTTTCTCCTACCTTTTTCTGATTCGAAGCATTTTGTCAAGAAGAAACAATTCCAATCAGTGCTCGGCCACTAAACGGCCATCGAATTTGTTAAGCACACAAATGCAAGTTTTGAGTTTCGGTAAACACTTCCGCTGAACAAATTGAAATCGAACATACATCTTCAGAAAACAAGCGTAACCATTTCTGTCGAAATCCATAGCAAGCTGCAAAGCAATCCAATCTAAATCAATTGCCTTGGTCGACGACAAGATTGGCGGTTCCAGCGCAGTTGTTATTGTTACTGGCCACAACAATCACGCTTTGTTGATATTTGTTGATAGTGAGTCACTTATTGTTCTTGCTATTTTTGCTGGTGTTTTAGCGATTGTTTCTAAGTTCTTACAATTGATTGACTACTTGTTGTTTCAAGCAAGTACAACAACAGCATCGTTTGAATTAGTAATTTGCGACCGTTGCTATACACTCCAGCCTGCCAAAATCTTTCTGGACGTGTTTACATTTTCCAGTTTGGTGTTCTTTTTTCGAGAACGTTCTCTCACTTCTTCTGTATTTCTTACTTCTAGTCGTGGCTGCATTTTTTCGTTTATTCGAGTATTAGTTTTTTTTTTCGTTTTTTCGAAATCAGCCGCCACTTGGCTAATGGATTCGTTTGTTTTCATTGGCAGTGCTAAAGGTTGGAACAGTAAAAAAGCAACAACAAACCGCCAAGCGCAAGTAAATACACATGTTGTTTACCGTAAACTTGCTCATACACTTCGGCCGTCTTCTGTCTATCACTCTGCGGAAGTGATTTATTATGTAAATATTTATGCATTTCAGTTACAATTCACTTTAATTTCTTAATGAGTTTGGCGAGCGAGAAAGCTTTAAAATAATTTTCTTCACTTTTTACTCATGGAACTGCAGCGAAACATCTTAATAAAAACTGATGTAAAATTTCACAAGTTTCGTTAATAAAGACTGCTGTCATATGCACTTCGCTCAATGAGTTGATGGATATGTATAGTATTTATATTGAGACTGCTGAAATATGTGTAAAGAGAAGATAAAACGTTAACTTCGGTTGCACCGATGCCATAATACCCTTCACAAATAAAAAATATGACTGACTAGAACTTGATTCCGATCATATAGTTTGTATGGCAGCTTTATGCTATAGTGATCCAATATCGGCAGTTCGGACAAACCAGCAGCTTATTTAGGGAAAATGTAAAGATGGACACACCTTAATAAACTCAGCTCGTTATGCTGAACATATAAAATATAAAGGAACTGCGACGATTTCTTCTGAATGATACAAAATTTGTGCCACCCACAAGGGTATAATTAGTGGATAAAAAAATGTGCATATCTGTACCTAAAAAATTATGTTATTATATGAAATTTCATTCATGTTCTAAGCCCACTCCTCTTGCAGTCAGTAACACTATTCCTGTAGCATCAGAGACCTATTTTCCCTCTTTCTCTCTCTATCATAAATATGCTAATTGCTTGTAGTTATAGTCAACACAGGAGCGTTAAGGGTTACATGGGTTTGCTCGAATAAAAAAACAGCCTTTTCAGTTTTTACTCTTATAAAAAATTATTATACACTATTAACAAAAGAATTCTGAAATTTTTTGAAAAAAAAATTTTTAACTCGGTCATTGCGATGCCATTTCCGGTGACCTTTCGGAAAAAATATGCGCCCGCGTTGGCAGGATAACTTCTTACTTTCTAAAGTGAAAGAAAAATACGTGTTTTAGTTAAAACATTTACTTAGAATTTGGACGAAGCAAAAAATTAAAATTGGGTTTTTGCCAGAAAAAAATCCTTTGCCCAAGTTTTTAGGCATTCTATCTCAAATAACTGTGTAAAATTTCATGAAAATTGTTTGAGTAGTATCTTGCCAATCGACTTCAAAAATACAGTTTCCAGAACTCATAAGTTCACAAGGCTCTATTACGGAGACTATTACTCGAATCAACTTGAAAATTTAGGACAATATTCTATAGATATGTACTTGAATAAAACTAGAAAAAATCTTGAAAACTGAACACCCATGTAACGTCTTAAGCCAGCGAGAGAGCAGTCGTAATAAAATTTTTGTATGGTATGGAAAGCTAAGCTAAACCTTCGCCGTAGAAAATTGATGATGAAATATAGTTGTAGTTGTTGATGGAACAACGATTTTTTCTTCAGACTCTATAGGAAAGGGGAAACATTTTTATTGCTTCAACTTCTTAAGCTCGTCGTCGTTTGGCTCACATTTCATCCACCGAACGATTTGTTTACCGAATTCGCCCATTAATTCCACCGATTGTCGTCTTCCAGGTAGTTGATGTAAAATTCAAAGGCAGGGATGTCTTCAAATTCTTCAATCTATATTGTTCAGGTTAAGCCCATTACTGGGACTTGGTCTCGGGTCTTCTGAAATATGTATTGTCTCAACCATCTCTCAAATTTCCCACACGATATCCTGGACTTTTATCACGTTATTCTTCTTGAAAGCCGGTACACGTTATAATATTTCTCTTGCGATATTGGTTTCACCTGGCGGTGAAACTAAAAACTTACCGCTTACTTAAAATATCAATTCCTACTAATAGGCCAAATAAATCATAATCCGCAATGGGTGCACATTGAAGTTTAGAGCAATAACAACAAGCGGAGTATCTATTGAAGAAATTTTAATTTCTTTTCCATTAAACAATTGCGACACTTTTCATAATGAACCACTGGAAACACAATAGCTGAAGTGACTGAAATCATTATTTTTATCGGTCAGAATTATTTTTCATTTTTATACAAAACAGTTTGATTGGAATTCAGAAAGAATACATATCATGATTCATAATAACAGTTAATGAAGCTAAAGATTTGTTGCACTTCTCCAACCATCTATTAGATCTATTTGCAGTTAGTTTTAAACATAGATTAGAAGGATATAAAATTTTAAATATTAAGTTAAAAAAAAAATCAAAATAAAATCAATTCTTCAATTAGATGAAAATATAGAAAAATAAAATAAAATACATAATATTAAACACCATATATAATTAAAAGTTTAAGCTAAAAATTTAAAGCATAGTAACTAAAAACACAAAACAAAATTCAGAATTCAAAAATGCATATATTAAAGCGAAATTTGGTAATTGAAATTTTAAAATCCTAATTTATAGTTATAAGAACCTTAATTCAATTCCTGTCAAACGCTAAGATTTCTAAAATTTTTAACGTGAAAACTTAAACCTAAATTTCAAATAAAGTTATAATTAAAA